>NC_056737.1:37430609-37436133 GCF_019279795.1 Protopterus annectens
AACCTAAGTGACCTAGTTTTTTTATATAAAAAGGTGGGGTAGTTACCAAGTCTGTTATGGACCTCTTGACTATGTGTTAGAATGTCCCAGTTGTTAAGGATTATATTCTTAATAACAGTGGAATCCCTACAAATAGGTACAGGGAAAGCTATAGTCCAGTCCCTTAAGGCATTCTGTTGAGAGGAAGTGGTTGAAAGAATGTCAGCATTAAAAGCAATATTATGTGTCAAGTGGCTATGGGGCACCGACTCTGCAGAAGTAATAGGAGGTGTATTAAAGGAATTAAGAAAACTGTCAGAATTAATATTAATAGAAGGGGGAGCATTATTAATCTTACTATTAGGTAGGAAGCCAGATTTTATGATGGGTGGAAACTTGGTAGATCTAGACTCTTTGATCTCTGTAATAATGGAATTGAGTAGATTTTCAGGATAGTGCCTGTCAATAAGGAAAGACTTAAGAACACAACATTCTTTATTGAAATTGTCATCCTCACTAACCAGTCTGGATAAACGAATAAATTGCCCCCTAGCCATGTTCCGTTTCATGAAAAGTGGATGCATACTTGTATAATCTAAGTAATTATTCCTAAAAGTTTTTTTTCTATGTAGAGTGGATGACCAGGAAAGAAGTGTGGGGTCAAATGAAACACAGGTATCTAAAAAAGTAGCTTGGTTACCGCAGGAAGACAAGGTAAAATTAAGAAAAGGAATGGAAGCTGAGAGTGAGTCTAAAAAAGAGAGGAGTCTTTGCTCACCACCCTCCCAAATAAAAAATATATCATCAATATATCTTTTGTAAAGTTTAACATAATGAAAATCAGGTAGATGAACAAGAGTATGTAGTTCCCAAGCTGCCAGTACTAAGTTGGCAAAGGCAGGTGCCATCTTAGAACCCATGGCCACCCCTTTAACTTGTTGGTAAATAGAAGAGTTAAAATGGAAGAAATTCCCTTCTAGAACTAAGGAAGTTAACGAACAGATGGTTTCAATTTTGGTAGGGGTGAGAGAAGTAGCATGAGATAAGTAAGAACGTAGAAATGTCACTCCCTCCTCATGAGGGATATTGGTATAAAGAGCTTCAACGTCCAGAGTAACCAACAAAATACTGCTAGAAGAGGGTGGATGAACAAAAAGAGTATTTAAGAAATCCCAAGAGTCTCTAAGGTAAAATTGTGACTTTTGAACAATAGGGTTTAAGATCCAGTCTAAATATTCTGAAATTTTCTCTGTTTTCGTCTTATGGTTTGAAACAATGTGTCTAAAGGGGGATTGACAGAGTCTTTATGAATTTTGGGAATACCAAAAAATTTTCCTAGCTGAGGGCTAGGGACAGTCATAAAATCTGCTTCCTCTGTGGAAATAACTTGTTGTTTGGATAAAGAAGTGATAAACTTATCTATTTTTTTGAAAAACTTATGTACAAAAGGCAATTGAACCACTTTGTAGTAGTCACCGTATATATATATATATATATATATATATATATATATCCATATATATATATATCCATATATATATATATATATATATATATATATATATATATATATATATCCATATATATATATATATATATATATATCTATATATATATATATATATATATATATATATATATATATATATCCATATGTATATATATATATATATATATATATATATATATATATATATATATATATATATATATATATATATATATATATATATATATATATATATATATATATATATATATATATATATATATATATATATATATATATATATATATATATATATATATATATATATATATATATATATATATATATATATATATATATATATATATATATATATATATATATATATATATATATATATATATATATATATATATATATATATATATATATATATATATATATATATATATATATATATATATATGTATATATATAACAATATATACATATATATATATATATATATATATATATATCCATATATATATATATATATATATATATATATATATATATATATATATATATATATATATATATATATATATATATATATATATATATATATATATATATATATCCATATATATATATATATATATATATATATATATATATATATATATATATATATATATATATATATATATATATATATATATATATATATATATATATATATATATATATATATATATATATATATATATATATATATATATATATGTATATATATATATATATATATATATATATATGTATATATATATATATATATATATATATATATATATATATATATATATATATATATATATATATATATATATATATATATATATATATATATATATATATATATATATATATATATATATATATATATATATATATATATATATATATATATATATATATATATATATATATATATATATATATATATATATATATATATATATATATATATATATATATATATATATATATATATATATATATATATATATATATATATATATATATATATATATATATATATATATATATATATATATATATATATATATATATATATATATATATATATATATATATATATATATATATATATATATATATATATCCATATATATATATATATATATATATATATATATATATATCCATATATATATATATATATATGTATATATATATATATATATATACATATATATATATATATATATATATATATATATATATATATATATATATATATATATAGATATATATATATATATACATATATACATATCCCTATATATAGATATATATGTATAGATATATATATATATATATGCATATATATATATATATATATATATATATATATATATATATATATATATATACGTATATGTATGTATATATATATATATATATATATATATATATATATATATATATATATATATATATATATATATATATATATATATATATATATATATATGAAATTAAGAAAGCCACTGATACTGCTAAACTTAGATCCAAGAGAAACACTGTAGAAATCAGGCCCTTAAGGGGTAACTTCTAAATGGAAGGAAGCCACACACACCAGGAGGTTGATTTGAGCGCTTTCGTTCGCACTTTTATTACAAAGTAAGTGAACTTCTTCAGAAATCAATACAAGTGCATTCCATCTTAGCAATAAATACTAACAGTGATGTCATACGTGTGGGCAGGTACAGGTAACAAAATATGGGAGGTAGCTAGTGACTGCAGGCCCTTGTGGGAGGGGTTCTGCCTTGCTTACCTGATCCATTTAAGTACACATTTGATGTTTAGGCTGCCATTGAGTCCTGGGTGGCTGTCTGCTCCTAGTTTAATTTGCCATTTTAACTCTCTGACTTCTAGTGGTGTGCTGGAGTCCTCACTGAAGCTTGGGGCATTTTCCAGGACTAAGAAGCTAAACTTCGTGGGTTTTTTGCAGTGTACTGCATGTTTAGCTAGGGCATTATTGGGGTCTGCTCTCCTTATGGCCTGGTAGTGTTCTTTCACTCTGTCACTGAGTTTCCTGGTGGTCATACCCACATAAAAGCAAGGGCAGTGTGAGCACCTGCTGAGATACACTACCTGCGTGGAGTTGCAGTCGAACTGGCCCTGTATTCGGATAGGTTTGTGTTTGCCAATCGTGACTATGTCATCTGTGCTGATGTGTTCACAGCAGATGCATTGTCCACAGGGGTGTGTCCCTTTGTAGCAACCTACCGTCCTGGGGATTGTTTTGTTCTTCTCAAAGAGAGTTTTGAGAGACTGAGACCTCTTATGGGTGAAAGTAGGTGTGTTCCCCAGTGATTTGCTAAGATCTGCATTGCAGCTAAGTATGTCCCAGTTTTGGGACAGACACTTTTTGATTTTGTTCATAGGTTCATAGGTTGGTACTAGGCTATCAGCCCTAGGGCCTATACAAGCCTAGCCATAACAATTCCCTGGCTATTTCTTCCCACATTATTTACTTTCCTGGACCCCTGTCTAGCAGGGTGACTGACGTGATCCCTGGGGTGAATTTCCTTTCTCCCATCCAATCGTCAAGGTTCCTCTTGAAGAGGTCCAAAGAGGCACTCTGCTTGACATGTATGGGCAATCTATTCCAGAGTCTGGGGAGTCTCTGGGTCAGGAACCTATCCCTCCAGCATGTTTTGTTTATTGTGATGACAAGGTTTAGATCCCTGGAGCGTGTAGCTCTGAGGGATTGGGATTTCTTTAAGTGTAGCATGTCCAACAGCTCTGGGTTTGACATGGCCTTGTATGTTAAGCAGAGATCGCATCTGAGTAGGCGATATGTGACAGAGTATAGCTGGAGTTTTTTAAGGCGGTCAGCGTAGGGCATCTGCTTTAGGCCTGTGATTCTTTTAGTGAGGTATTTCTGAGGCCTTTCCAGTTGTTGCAGATGTCTTGAGAGGTACATACCAAATGGGGCGTTGTATTCTATAATGGGTCTAATGAGGGATGAGTACAGTGGGACAATGACCTCCTTTTTTCTGGATGAAAAGGCCTTCATGATGAGGTGTGCCACACAGAAGGATTTTCTGACTGTTGTGGCGATGTGGTTATTGAAGGTGAGACCACTGTCCACCTGTGTCCCTAAGTCTCTTATCACACTTTCTGTGTTTAGTGTACTGCCACCTATATGGTAATTCATGGATACATGTTTTTTCCCAAAGGGGATAACAATACATTTCTTGGCATTGAGCTTGAGCCCATGGCTCTGGCACCAAGCATCTGTTTCTGTAAGGCCCTTTTGTAGAGTATCCACATCATTTGGGGATTCAATAATGGCTCCCAGTTTGCAGTCATCTGCAAACTTTGTTAGCCAGAGTCCCTTAGTGTTGACCTGTACTTCAGAGAAGTAGATGCCAAACCATCTGTGGTAATGGGTATAGGAAACCTGGGCATAGTTTCTTCCTTGGGCTTCTTTTGTTCAAATTCTCCATAAACCAAGATGGGCTGGTGCCTGGTGTGTCTGTGTTCAGACACTTCTTGGGCAATTCTGTTGACTAGTCCTCTGGGATAGTTCTTCTCTAGGAACCATTGTTTGAGCTGGGAGCTCTTTGTGCTGTATAAGGTGTCACAGCTGACCAGTCTGCTGAGTCGCACAAATTGCCCTTTAATCACATTCTTTTTCATAAAGTTTGGATGCTGACTGTGAAAGTCTAATAGGTTGTTCCTGTGGGTAGGTTTTCTATAGATGTTGGAGGAGAACTTCCTCTCATTGGTGTCAAAGCTCAGTTCAACATCCAGAAAATTGACCCTGTGCCCTTTGTCCCCTATTGTAAAACTCAGGAAAGGGTTTTTTGCCTTTTCCATTTGGGAAAAAAAATTTTTTATCCCAAAAAGGAAAAAAGGGAGGGGTTTTTAAAAAGGGGGGTTTTTCCCCCGGGGGAGGCCCCTTTTTTCAAAAAGGGAGGGGGGGAAAAAAAAAAAAAAGGTTTTTTTCAAATTTTTTTTTTAAAATTTTTTTTTTAA
>NC_056737.1:37472564-37684955 GCF_019279795.1 Protopterus annectens
ACAGTTTTATATATATATATATATATATATATATATATATATATATATATATATATATATATATATATATAGACATATACATATACACACACATTAAAGAGCATCAGGTAATGTGTACTGCATGCTGGTAATAACTAATGAATATTCATCATCTTCATGTTTATTCATATAGTCAACCTGTTGGGCAGGGTTTGGGCAGACTTTGTTACTACGCATGGTGGGGCGGGGTACTGTTGTAAAAAATCTCCTTTTTTTCTCAGTCCCTGTCATTTTTGATTTAGAGCCACAGTAAGCCTCAAAATGTACAAGAAAGGATTGTTCATCGATTTTTTTTCTTCTCTGTAAGTTGTCATGTTTGTATTAGAACACATAGGTCTCAACCTCTTAAGAAGCCAGTGTGGAACACAGACCCTAACAATGTGTGACAAATGGTCCAAATGTGGAACACCCTATTTTCGCACTGCGCAAAATGTGCCATTGCCATGGAGCATGGTAGAACTTCTATAAAATTCAATAAGACACACTTCTCAGATCCAAAACCTTTATTTTATAATCTGCTATTCTAGCCTGTCAATATACTACTGAACAGCCTAGCTCAAATTCCCAGTTCCTATCTTGTTATACCACCTCTTTCAGAAAAAGAAGAAAGCTTTATAATGAATAAATTACTGCCAACACATCATGATTAATTTAACTGAAATCATTGCAGCACTTAAAATTAGAAACATTGCCATTTTCTAACATGTTAACCAGCAGCGCAATAGGGTCGCTTACTCATTTTCCTTGAGCAGTTCAGCATCTTGCCATTATGAAAACACACTAAAATTACACTCTAAAGTTCTTCTAGAAAACAAAACTGGATACTTTATTACTATAAATAACTCACTTTTGACATCCATCATGACATACTTCTCAACCTCTTAGTGCAAGAAATCTGGAGAAAGCCCAACATAATAGCGGGACAAGCAGCACAAAAATAGAAACTTTAAATATTGCTCTTATAAACTAAGAAATATTGCTAGAATAACAGGATCTGTGTTGGCATACAATTTCTCAAGGATATGGCAATTACTTTCAGAGACATGCTGGGGGACAAGCAGCACAAAAATAGAGACACACTAAATATTGCTCTTATAAACTTGGAGATATTGCTAGAATAACAGGATCTGTGTTGGCATACAATTGTTCAAGGTTATTACTTTCAGACTTCAGAGACATACTAGGGACAAGCAGCACAAAAACAAAGACACTATAAATATTGCTCATATAAACTTAGAAATATTGCTCGTATAAACTTAGAAAGTTGCTAGAATAACAGGATTTGTGCAAGCATACATGTTCTGAAGAATAGGGAAATACTTGCAGAGATAACATTGCAGCTACAGTTATAAAACACATAACCTCTGCCTATGTAAGCAGCACCAGCAGCTCAATATAATTCACAGCCTCAGTCTCCACACTGCATGAATAATCCAAAACGATGATCAGCCCCGGTTGTCCAGCAAGCAGCAACACAAAACCTCAGCCTCCTAGTAACCGTCTGACCAATCTTGATCCACCAAAGCAAAGTCTCTGGAGTCCCTTCAGCTCGCTGACTCCTCTCCTGGCTTCCAAGTCCCAGTCCCATCTTCAATCAGCAGCAGCTCCTTCCTTCTTCCCAGTCTTCTGTGTTGGTTGTAGTAAAATCCCTTGTAGCGCACCCGCAGGTGTAGCTGAAGTAGATATGGGTTCCTTCCTACCTGGCTCTGGTGACACACCGAGGTGGCAAGAATGGCAGATTTTATTTTAGGTGACACATCTAGTTTAAAAGGCAATAGCACAACCACAAACAAATGATTTCAACAGTGCACCAGTTAGCAATAAGGCAAGTTGAGATATGCATGCAATGAAAACATACATTCACCCTCTTCCCCAGAACTCAACAGAAAAAGGTCTTGACATTCAAACATGCACAAAGAAGGCAATATCAATGAGCAGTAAAGCTTTATAATGCAACAATACAAACACGGAAAACAATGCAATGTCATTAAGCAATAAAAGAGTTATAATACAATAATACAGCTATGAGAAAATGCAATGTCATTGAGCAGCAAAATTCTTGAAGGCAGCAGTACTAACACGAGCAAAATGTAATGTCATTGAACAATGAAGATTTATAATGCAGCAATACAAATGTGAGAAAATGCAATGTCATTGAGCAGTACTAACACCCTCAACCCCCTTGATAAATTCTAAACAGACCAACTACGAAACACTCTGTTATACCCTGTTCACTGGCCAGTGACTACTTACAGTATTTCTGCCAGCATGATGGGGCCCAAGTTGGAGCTCATATGGATCCCAGTTATTTGTAATCCACAAAGCATTTGGGGGAGGGGGAATCCACAATCTTATAAAAATGTAAAATAATGGCCAGAGCCTCTCACCACTCCATTGAGAATATCCTAGTGACCAGGCACCATGGTTCCTCTGATGCGAAAGTAGAATAATCACCTGCCAGAACTCTGGTAATCATCTATGGCTTCTCTGTACTAGGCCCAAAGGAACTCCTTTTTTTGCTGAATCATATGCTGGTGTGGAACTACTGGTTTCAGACTTCTCTCCTGATTCCACAAAATACCATCATCCAGGATTTCAGCAAAAGACAGACACAATCTGCTACTTCACTTCCCTGTCCCAAAGCACCAGAAAAAAAATCCAGTCATGCTGCAAGGCCCTTTTTCCCTTCAGCTCCCTGTTTGTCTTCCCTCCTTTGGCTAGTATCTCAGTCTCCTCTTTCACTTTCAAAATTGTTTTTTTATATTCCTGAAACAGCTCTACCTTGTGGTGTAATGAAAAACTACAATCTAGTGCTTCTACAATGAAATACAGTGGGAGATACACTCTCCCCCCACTTGAAAATCTTGGGTCCCCCCGAGTCAATGGTAGATTAGCAGCAAAATATTTACACGCACTAATGCACCATCAACTGAACAATATTTCTGCATGCAAAACGTACATTCCACCAACGGTAATCAGCCTTCTGCATAACTTGGGAAGGGGTGTCACCACTGGAGTAGGAGGCATAGGGATTATGGGTGCAGACTCTCTGATGAGCTGTGGTCACAGGTTCCTGTGTACTATGTCCCAAACTGTTTTATATGCAAGTCTCTGTGTGGGCCAAATCTGTCTCTGCAGTTCTGGTTTGGAAGAGACAGCTAAGGAATTTTGCTTGGAAGGTTTGTCACTCAAATCACATTCAATGTCCAGTTCTTTAGTAGGCATATTGTCTACTTCTAAGATCTCCTCTAGTTTAACTTCACTTTCATTTTCCATAATGGTATGACTGTCCTCAGCAATATTTTCTGAAGTTTGCATAGCAGGGCCTCCATCAGTATCAGGTTCTGTAAGAGGCACAGAAACATTACTTAGTCTATTGTTAGGTCTGGGCTGCTTATAATGACAAGGAATGAATTCAAGTGCATTTACATTGAGATTACAGCCCATGGGGTCTTGAATATCCGAATAAAAAAGCCCACTGAAACCCCAGTCATCATCACTGTCTTCCTCCCCTTCAGCAGGAGGAAGCATAGGCTCTTGAACATTGGAGAGGATAGTTCCTCTCTGGCTTAGCCTTCTGGATCTCCTTGAGTTAGGCTTCTGCTGAGCCATTCTGGGTTCCGGATTCATGAGTCTCACTGATTTTGCCAAGGCATTAAGTTGCTGCGGTGCCAGGTTTTAATGGGTCCTTCTTTCCCCTCAGGGCAAACTTGGTAGACAGGGCTATTAGGTAGCTGAGAATACATTATGTAAATCTCAGATCCCCAGCAGTCAGCTAGTTTATGCTTTCCTTGTAGTCCCGCATTTCTCAAAAGAACTCTCTCCCCCCTGGCTGCAAATCATGCATCCTTACATTTTTGTCATACTGAGCCTTGTTTTGCTGATGTCTTTGTCCTGTTGATTTCTCAGCAAGCTCATAAGCCTGTCTGAGGTTCTTCTGGAGTTTATCCACATAACTGCCATGAGATCGCACTGGTGTATCTTCAGCTGTGACTCCAAAGGTGACGTCAACAGGAAGACGAGCTTCTCTTCCAAACATTAGGAAGTAAGGCGAGAATCCTGTAGCATAATTTTTAGTACTGTTGTAAGCATGCACCACTGTGGCTACATGTCTGCTCTACTGACTCTTCTTCTGCACAGATAGTGTCCCCTACATGTCTAGTAAAGTTCTATTGAAATGCTCAGGCTGAGGATCCTCTTGAGGATGATAAGGAGTGGTGCAGCTTTTTTGGACTCCCAACAGAGTGAGTAGTTCATGGACAAGCTTGCTCTCAAAATCACATCCTTGATCAGAGTGTATCCTTTTTGGCAGTCCATAGTGTACAAAGAACTTCTCAACTAGTAGTTTTGCCACTGTAATAGCTTTCTGATTGCGAGTGGAAAATGCTTGAGTGTATCTGGTCCATCACCACCAGCATGTTACTGATCCCACCTTCATCCGGTTCAATGCACAGAAAATCTATACAGACCAGTTCCATGGGTCCACTACTTTCCATTTGACCCAGTAAGGCAGCTCTGGTCGTCAGTCTTTCTCTGAATGCAATGAAGACATGTACAACAATAATCCTCAAAATCTTGCTTCATGCATGGCCAGTAGAACCTGTCTCGTACCGGACCCATAGTTCTGTCATAGCCAAGATGAATATGTTCATCACGCAATGATCGGAGTACTACTTCTCTATACTTCTGAGGAAGTAACAATTGCCATTTTTCAGTGCCAAGTGCACTTGGAGATCTCCTATACACTATTCCATTCTGTATCTGGGGTCTGTCCAATTCTTTGGCCAAACGTTTTGCCAGGGGATGAATATCCGTGTGAAGCATATTAACTTGTCTCTTCTCTAAAGCAGATACCACCAGCTGACCTAAGGGGTCTTCTCTTTGATCTCTCCTGAGGTCACTGTTATTCAAAGCTGGTAGCGATGAAGCCTGTAAAGTGACCAGATTACAGTAAGTTTGGGGTATGCTTGCTGCAGACAGTCCCAACTTCTGGACCCAACATTCAGTGTGTTGATAGGTTGCAATCTGACACACAGCTCTCACCCTTGACGCTGGAATTTCCACCCATTCATCGGGGTGTAAATCTCCCTGTGGTCTTCTGGACAGACCATCAGCATCTCCATTTTCATGTCCTGAGTGATATTTCAAACTAAAATTATAGTTGCATAGAGCTGCCATCCATCTGTGGCCAATAGCATCTAGCTTTGCAGTGGTCTGGATGTACGTCAGAGGATTGTTGTCAGTCTGCACTTCAAATTCAGCCCCATAGAGATACCCATGCAGCTTGTCCACTACTGCCCACTTTAAGACAAGGAATTTCAACTTGTATGCAGGGTAGTTTCTTTCTGTGGGGGATAAACTCCGACTGATAAAAGCCACAGGTCTCAGCTTCTTGTCATACTCCTGGTAAAGGACTCCTCTTAAGCCATCCTTCCTAGCATCCACATGTAAAGTGTATGGCTTTGTTGAGTCAGCATATGCCAGCACAGGGGCATGTGTGAGGCAATACTTAAGCTGTTCAAATGACTCTTCGCATTCAGGAGCCCAACGACTCTCGATGAGTTCTTTAGAATCTCTTGGTCCCTTAGGTTTTTCCACAAGGATATCTTCATCTGTTTCATCAGCTTTCTCATCATTTCAGAGCAAATGGTTGAGGGGCCTTGCTATCTTTGAAAATCCTTCCACAAATCTTCTATAGTAACTGCAGAACCCCAGAAAAGACTGCAGCTCTGTGATAGTTTTGTGTCTGGGCCAAGATGTCACCACTTCTACTTTTCTGGGATCTGTGGATATTCCATTTGCAGACACTACATGTCCCACATAGGTCACTGAAGGTTGGAAAACTTGCATTTGTCCAATGACAACTTCAGGCCTTCCTACTCAATCCTGTCCAATACCTTCAGCAGTCTTTCTTCGTGCTCCTCTAGGGTCCTTCCAAAAACAATGATGTCATCCAGGTAGACTAAGACTTCCATGAGATGTAAATATGAACACACAAATCCGCTGAGTGGGGTATCCGGATCCAAGAACGTCCTCCAATGACTTAAAATTTCAAAAATTCATTTTAATAGACATAAGTAACATAAAAAACTGCAATGGTTAAGCGCTTTCATCTATCTTATAGACTTCATCAGAATACTGAAGTATATACCATCTTGGTTTAAATACTATTATAAGCCAATCAGCTCCATGAACTAATCAAACAATTAGTACATAATCTTGTTATGCATATGACTTAAAGTGCTCAGTGCTATATAAAAAGGAAACATATACTAATAAATAATTTCAAAAGAACACATACAAAACAATGACTATTGATATATTTGTTGTATAATGTGTAATATAGTATGGTATGCTATAATGTAATGTAATATATACCGTCCTGGTGGGTCAGATATTTTCCCTAACATTAAATTAAAATCACACTTTTGATTCCAGAATAGGCTTAATGGATATACCATCATTTATACCTGGATGTGCTGTTGAATTTAATGAAATTTGCCATCTAGTTTCTCTTTCATTTAGTTTCTTACTAATATTTCCCCCTCTGGGGTTAGCTGTCACATGTTCCAATATAGCAAATTTAAACTCTTCACATCCAGGACTTCTGACCAAATGTCTGTACAATGCATTGGTTATGTCTTTTTTTCCTAATGCAGTAAAAATGATCGTAAATCCTGTTCCTTAGATATCTGTCAGTTTTTCCCATGTAAAAACAGGAACATTTTGTACATTTGGCCAGGTATACCACATGCTGAGTTCGACAATTCCCATACTGAAATTTTAATAAGGTTTGACTAATGTCTTCTAGTTTTAATGTAGCTTCTTCCATAATAGCGTGGCACTGATTGCAATTCCCTCATTTGTGGATACCCCCCTCCCTGTTTCTATTACTTGTATTGTTTGCCTTCATCTCAAATTTACTCTTAAGATTGAATCCTGTCTTACAGACAAATGTAGGGTGCTCACCTAATAATTTATAGATGTTTTCATCAGATTTCATAATATTCCAATTGCATGCAATTACACTACGAATGTCCTTGGAATAAGTCCCGTATTGCAATATGCATGCCCGTTGGAACTGTTTCTGATTCTCTGGGGCTTCAAAGAAATTCTTTTGTATATTCTCAATTCGCCTACCTAAAAGGGGTTTATAATTTTTACCCCATTCATCTTTTACATATTTAACAGTAGTCTCTATAAGATTCATGGGGTATCCCCTTTTCTTAAATATACTTCCAATGAAATCAAGTTCTTTAACTATATCATTGTAAACAGAGGTCATTCTTGCTGCCCTAATGCATTGTCCCTTAATAATACTAGCCTTTTGCCTATAAGGATGATAGCTAGAATATTCGAGGTATGTGTTACTGAATGTAACGTTTTCTATGTATTTTAGAACCAAAATGGTCATTCTCTTTGTATATAAATGTGTCAAGGCAGGAAATACCCTTTCTGTCACTTTTTTAAGTGAATTTCAAATAATCACTAGATCTGTTTAGGTAATCAAAAAATGACTCCAGTTCGTGCATAGAACCATTCCACAAAATAAAAATGTCATCCAAAAATCAGACGGAACAATTAATTAACCTGTACCATTCACTTTGAAACACACATTCCTCTTCCCAGTTTAATAAAACTAAATTTGCAAAAAATGGGTGCACAAGCTGCACCCATTGCAACACCATTACATTGCCTATAATATTCTCCTTCATCAGAAAAACAACCAGGTTCTCTCACCACGAAACTGTGTAAAATAGCGATATATCCAAACCGGACTGAAGCTCACAAAAAGTGTAGCAGCAGAGCAGTAAAGACAGAAGCAACAGCTTCGTTGATTCAATATGCAATAAGCTTCTATATGCAGTAAACCATAAAGTCATCAAATCAGGAACCATAAATTCACTTTGTTAAATAACAAAGAATCCAGTATATGAAGACCAAAACGTTTATTGTGAGCGCTTTCGCGTGGTCACCACCACGCTTCTTCAGACAATACAATTAAAATTCAAACCATCTATTTATACTGATAAATCTGGAAAAGGCGCCAAATTAAAATAAGCAACTCAGGCAATCTTTCAATTAAGAGGTTAAAAGGTTAATACAAGCTTAAAGAAATTTTCAAATGCTGCAATCATTTCATGTAAAGAACCTAGATGCATCAACAATACTGAAATGTTCGTACACCATACTGTAACTTCTGGTCGGTGCCTTTTTAGATTTTAGACTTTATTTTAATTTGGCGCCTTTTCCAGATTTATCAGTATAAATAGATGGTTTGAATTTTAATTGTATTGTCTGAAGAAGCGTGGTGGTGACCACGCGAAAGCGCTCACAATAAACGTTTTGGTCTTCATATACTGGATTCTTTGTTATTTAACAAAGTGAATTTATGGTTCCTGATTTGATGACTTTATGGTTTACTGCATATAGAAGCTTATTGCATATTGAATCAACGAAGCTGTTGCTTCTGTCTTTACTGCTCTGCTGCTACACTTTTTGTGAGCTTCAGTCCGGTTTGGATATATCGCTATTTTACACAGTTTCGTGGTGAGAGAACCTGGTTGTTTTTCTGATTTTTGTTCTCAGTTACGGGCATTCTCTCTTCGGCTGCCGGTGAAGAGTTTTTTTGAATAATATTCTCCTTCATAGAATATATAATTGTGTTTAAGAACAATATCCATGAATTCCAAGATTAAGAGTATCCTGTCCCATGAGAAATCAGCATGTTTCTGTATACTGTCCTTAAACCTTCTAAGGCCATCTTCCTCAGGGATACAGGAAAACAGGTCACTTACATCTATTGTAACAAAAATAACTTCATCTTTACATTTGTCGGGGGTTAACCGACCTAAAAAAAAACACGAATCAATAACTATATGAGGTACTTTTTTATATATTGATTTCAACCAATTGTCTATCACTTGTCCAAAAGGAAAAGCTTTAGATTTGTTACCCGAAATAATGGGTCTAAAGGGTGGGTCCGTAGGATCTTTGTGCACCTTCGGTATCCCTACAATCGTGCCTAACACTGGATATTTTACACTCAAATAATTATATAATTCAGGGTCAATTCTATTATCCAAAAGGAATTTTTCTAAGTATAAATCTATTTTGTGATGTCCAGTATTTATTTCATTCAAAGATTAAATTTCGTAGTTCCCTGAGTTTAATAATATTGTGTGCACTTTGTTAATATATTCTTGAGTTTTGTAGAGTACCACCCCACCCCCTTTATCGGGTTTCATAACCCGAATTTGATGGTCATGGTGTATTTGTTTTAAAAGGTCATGTTCATTTTTAGTTAGATTATACCTAATTCTCTAATCTTTATTACTGTTGTATACCTTATACATATCGTCGGTCACAACCTTTTCATAGGTAGCCAGAGTGGGATTCATAGGAGGAATAAATGTACTAGCCTTTTTGAACATTTTATTTATTCTCACTCTACTATTATCTTGGAAGTATACAGCTAAATTAAGCTTTGGCGTGAATTGCTTAAATTCCACAATATAGTCAGTAATGTTACATTTTGTATTAGGAACAAATTTCATTCCTCTAGAAAACAATCTAAAATGTTCATTTTCTAATTTTAAATCAGTATAATTAAATGCACTAAAATCTCCTAAACTAAAATGGACATCATTGTGTCTCACTATGTTACACTCATTGTCTAGTTTCTTAAATCTCCTTGATGCTTCATTTCCCTCCAGTTGGTGTGTTCTGGAGCTGGTTGCATCTCCTGTGCATACCGAAACTTTGCCCTTGTGCCTAAAAAATTCCTGTTGTTATTGTTGTAACCATAATATTCTTTTTTTCTATACCCATCTCCTCTTGAAAAATATTTGTCCCTCCATTTGAATGTCCCATTGGAACCACCTTTATGGTTCTCCCATTTGTAGGCCTGATGTTTTTCATATTGGTTCATATCCCTTTTCAGTTTTTTACATTTCCTATCAAATTGTTTTTTACAGTTCTTGTCAACCCACTCATACTGTTTATGAAAAAAACTTTCCCAATCAGTAAATAAAAGGTCTTGAGTGATGGTCTCATTTAAATGCTCAGTTTCAGCTATCAATTCACATACCTTTTTGTCATTACATTTGATTATAAATTCAATAAAACTGAGGCCAAAATTGTCAAATAGCTTGTTTCATTCTTGAATGTTACATTCATCCAAGTCAGCTCCCATGGGCTGTTTAAAAAATCTAAGGCCCGTGAGTACAATTCTTAAATCAAGACACCGTTTTAAATACATATTGTCAAGATGCAAGCTTTTGACTAAACCTAACTTCTTGCCAAAGTCATATATGAGATCCTTTAAAGTATTGTTGTCCCCTTTTACTTTGGTAGAATAGGTCTCAGTCTTAGATTTATAACTATAATTGTCAAAGTCAAAATCACATTTAAAAAATGAGTCCAAACCATGCCGTTTATGACTCTCTTTTCCTTCATTGCAAACATTAGATACTTGAGGGTTAACAGTACCTGTTTGCGCGGCCTGTCCAACCACAGAATATGTTTTTTTGGGGGACTGTCTGCTTCGGCTTGGCTCCAGAGATGTTGTACTCGTCCTCCGATCCTAGGTCTTCTCTTCGTCCAAAACCAGCATTGAAATGAAGGTTAGCGACTCCAAATGGATCCATTAGAGGGTCCGGTTGTCTGTACATCTCCATCTCACTGTCTGTTAGGTATACTGTTCAAACCTTTACTTCCGCTAAATAAACACGTTGATGTCATCTCCTGTAAACCGTCCGTTCTCCTTTCAGGCTGGCTGATGAGTTCTATTAGCCATGTCAGCTCACCTTTAATTATTGCCATCTCGGACCGCATCTTTTGGATCTCGTCCCTCCTTCCGGGCGAGAAAATAGATGGTAATTCATCTAAGGAACCCATCACCCCTATTGGCAACAAATAAAAAATATATACAGTTCTGCGGTGGCAACCAAGTAAATATGAACACACAAATCCGCTGAGTGGGGTATCCGGATCCAAGAACGTCCTCCAAAGACTTAAAATTTCAAAAAATTCATTTTAATAGACATAAGTAACATAAAAAAACTGCAATGGTTAAGCACTTTCATCTATCTTATAGCTCCTCTGGGGTCCTTCCAAAAACAATGATGTCGTCCAGGTAGACTAAGACTTCCAGGAGATGCATATCTCCAACTGTTCTTTCCATGATTCACTGGAAAGGTGCCAGTGCATTTGATAAACCTTGAGGTAGGCGATCAAACTCAAAAAATCCCACAGGGGTGATGAGGGCAGTCTTCTCTTTATCTTCTGGGTGCATAGGGATTTGATAGTATCCACTCCTTAAGTCTAGCACACTAAACCACTTACTGCCCACCACGCAATTTAGAACATCTTCAATCCGAGGAGTTGTGTACTGGTCTGGAATGGTTCGCTGATTCAGAGTACAATAGTCAACACACATGTGAATTGACCCATTATTTTTCCTGAAAACAACAATGGGAGAGGCATATGGACTTCTTGACTCTCAAATTATCCCTGCGGCTTTTAGTTCTTCCAAATGTTTTCTTATGTCCTCCAGGTCTCCTGGAGCTACTCTTCTGGAACATTCCTTGAAAGGCCGGTCCTCTTTTACTCTTATTCAGTGTTTTTGCACAGCCCACATCTAGTTCACTAGTAGAAAAACAATTTTTCTTTTTCATTAGTAGCTCTTTAACTCTGGTTAGTCACTCAGGGGACAAGAGACCACCTCCTATATCAATATCTTCCAGCTTCAACTCGTTGGCTCTGCTCTCATTCCTTGTCAACACAGAAGCAGATAAGGGAGTGGCAGCAGAAACATTTTCCAAACAGGACAATGGGAATACTTCCTTTATTTTTTAACCCCACAGGCAAAGTGTCATAATGATGCTTTAACTTGTGTGCAGGCCAAACTTCTGGGACTAGTTCCAGCCCCAGTGGCAAGTCACTTCCTGGATCCATTTCCATCATGAGATGAGAGGAAACTGCTTGTCCACACATCTTCACTTTGGCTCTCAAGCAGGTGACCTGACCAGGATGAATTATATGCTCTTTCCCAGACAGGGTCCACACATGACCAATTTCATCTTTCTTACTATCCTTCTCCCTTTCAAGGACACAGAACACTGGTCTCAGGAGAGGATGTAGTGTTGTGTGTGTGATGCCCATGCCCTGGCCCAACAATCAAGGAGCCTCAATCCTCACCACTAACATCAGTGAGGGACATCTCATATAGGAGGAAAGGATAACAAATACACACAGTAAAGTGCAATTTCCCTTAAGAGCACACAGAGATCATAGTCAGTCCAGGGCTGGTCGCTCCCTTGCTCTCCAGGTCCACAATAAGACTCCCCACTGGTACAGCTATAGGGTCCAGATCTCAGCCAGCTGGGCAAGCTAAAATTTCCAGCACCCTCTCTGTCCAACCAGTGCTTTGTGTCCCTACCCAAGTAGCTGACACACACACACTTTGAGATAAGAGTTTATACAACCACACAGACACTTCTGGGGAAGGCTGGCACAGGTTCTCCAGCTGTGTGCCCCTTTTAACCAGGCTATACTGTAGAAATCACTGCCACCACCCAGCTAATATTTATCAGCTACTCAAAGGTCTTTAAAAGGGTGTCCAATTATTATTGTGCAATATTATTAGCCAATTGGTATATTAGAGTGACTTGGTACTGGATCCTTATATACATGCAATGTACTCTTAGAGCTTAACTTATCTGTACACAAAACATCCGCAGTTGAAAGGTTTTAAAATATTTAATAATAAATAATAAAAACACAAAGACAATACTTCTTACTACACAGTGCTAGTCAAGAGTTCAGAGATCACAGAGAAATACTTAAAATAATTCAGTAGTACAGTTCTGACATCACAGAAAAACACTTAGTCTAATATTTCTAGTTCCTAGCTATTTCTAAAAGAAAACACAAGTCTAAGATAACTTACATAAGAAAACAGGCAGAGTGCTGATGAGTTGGATGGTCAAGACGAAAATGCTTACTAATCTCTGATTCTCTCTGTTTTTAAAATCACGTTCCTGGTTTACATTACATTATTCTACACACTTCCCAGGCTAACAGAACCTACATTTACAGTCTTAACATCTCCTTTTGTTATCTTGCAGCTGGTTAGGAAGCAGAGCAATAAAAATACATTTGCATGTTTAAATCTAGCAATTTAACTCTTGGTTAAAACAATAGAAAGAATGTGTTCATCTAGACAGGCTGGAGCCGACTTTAGATCAAAGGGTTACAACATGCATTACTTGGTCGGCATTCTGCCAGCAGAGTGTACTGTTGTTACATTTTTTTGCAGTTCCACATCTAGCAGCAGTTTTTCCATTTAAGACAACAAGCCTGTGGTTCACATTAATATTTACAGATGACAGAATTATCTATAAAATTCTATGTGGCTAGGCTGGCAGCCTTCACAGTCCCCCCCCCCCCCAAGAGAACTCAAGCTAGTTTTTCAAGTGACCCCTGAGAAACGCTGCTTGAGAGGGTTAGGTCTATCTGAGTATACCTTACCCCATTCCCTGTCTTGAGAGCCCATCCACATTGGCATTGCTAATCCCGCTGTGGTGCTGTACTGACATATCATATACTTGCAACCCCAGGCTCCATCTTAGCAACTTGGCATTTTGCTGGCTGGCTCTGTTTAACCATGTTAGGGAGGGTGTGATCTGTCATAACAGTGAATTTCCTTCTATACAGATAAGGCTGAAGTTTCTGCAGTGCCCACACTATGGCTAGACATTCCTTTTCTATAGCTGCATAGCATTCCTCCCTGGGTTGGAGCCTACAACTGAGATAAACCACTGGCTGCTCTTCTCCCTCTGAAGAAATCTGGCTAAGTACAGGCCCCACCCCATGGTTCCATGGTTAGAAACATTCATCTGCACAACAAATTATTTGCTGTAATCTGGACTGGCTAACACAGGGAGTCCTCCCAAAGCTTCTTTAAGTGTCTGGAATGCCTGCTCACATACTGGGCTTCACACTACCTTATCTGGCCTGTTCTTTCTTGTCAGGTCTGTGAGGGGAGCAGCTATGGTACTATAATTGGGGACGAACTTTCTGTAGTACCCTGCTGTCTCTAAAAATGCCCTCACCTGCTTTTTAGTAACAGGTGCAGGCCATTCCTGAATGGCTTCCACTTTGGCAGTTTTTGGCCTTATCTTACCACTCCCCACTTTATGTCCTAGGTAGGAGACCTCTGCCATACCCACCTGACATTTGCTTGGCATAATGGTCACTCCTGCCCTCTGTAGTCTGCCCAGCACCTCCCTGACATGCTGAAGGTGCTCCGGCCAGGAATGGCTGTAGATGGCAATATCATCTAGGTAAGCAAGGGCAAACCCTCCTGCTCCTGCTAGGATATGATCTACCAGCCTCTGGAAAGTTGCTGGGGCATTCTTCATCCCAAAGGGTATCTTTGTGAACTCATACAAGCCAAAAGGAGTCACAAAGGCTGACTTCTCTCTAGCACTGGGAGTTAAGGGCACCTGCCAGTAACCCTTGGTAAAATCAATGGTTGTAAGATACTTAGCCCCACCCAGCTGCTCTAGGGCCTCATCTGTCCTAGGCATGGGTGAGGATCTGACTCTGTGTGACTATTTAATTTCCTGTAGTCCACAAAGAACCTGGTGCTGCCATCCTTCTTTGGCACCAGCACCACTGGGGAGGCCCACGGACTGTTGGACTCTTAAATCATCCCTAGTTCCAACATCTCCTGTACCTCCTTCCTCACAGTCTATTTGACTCTCTCAGGCACTCTATAAGGGGTCTGCCTAATAGGCCTTTGAGGTCCTGTATCCACCTGATGCTGCCCCAGGTGGGTGCACCCTGGTTTCCCAGTGAACATGTCCCCAAATTCCTGCAACACTACTCGGATTTTTCGAACCTGAGTAGGAGATAGCTGCTGAGACATTGCTACCCCTTCCACTAAGGTCTCAGCCCAAGCCTCACTGAGGAGATCAATCCCCAGATCTCCCTCAGACTCCTCCTGCAATCCACTGCAAATGCTCAGCACAAGGGCCTCCCTATCATGGTAAGGTTTCATCATGTTAACATGGTACAATTTGTGCCCCTGCCTTCTGCTGAGCAGTTCCACCATATAATTAACATCACTTACCTTTCTTACCACCTTGTAGGGTCCCTCCCAAGCTGCTTATAGCTTGTTGTGTCTGACAGGAATGAGAGCCATTACCTGCTGCCCCACAGCATACTCTCTAGCTTGAGCATTCCTGTCATACCACACCTTTTTCTGTTGTTTGGCTACTGACGAGTTCTCCTGGGCCAAGTCCATGAGTTCCCTGATCCTTGTCATGAGGTTTAGGACGTATGCCACAACAGACTCCTTGTGAGACTCACACTTACCTTCCCACTCATCTCGAATTAAATCTAGAGGTCCCCTCATGTTATGCCCATACAGCAACTCAAAGGGTGAAAACCCTGTAGATTCCTGGAGAACCTCTCTCTAAGCAAACAACAAATGGGGAAAATATTTGTCCCCCTCCCTCTTAAACTGATATGCAAATGCCCATAGCATGGACTTGATTGTAGAGTTTAACCTCTCAACAAGACCATTAGTCTGGGGATGGTAGGGGGTGGTCTTCATGTGCTTCACCCCACAGGACTTCCACAGACAAGCCAGCAGGTCTGACATGAAATCAGCACCTCGGTCATTATTTCTTTTGGGAAACCTACCCTGCTGAAAATCTCTAACAAAGCATTTGCCACCTTCTCTGCCTCAATGGAGGATGAAGCCACTGCCTCAGGGTATCGTGTAGCATAATCCACTACCACTATGATATAATTTTTCCCTGTGGAACTTGGGGTACTCAGAGGACACACAATATCCATAGCTACCCTCTGAAATGACTCCTCAATTACAGGCAAAGGCATCAAAGGAGCTCTCACCTTGTCTACCTTTTGGCACTGCTCACAGGTCCTGCAGTACCCTGTTACATCTCTGGAAATTCCAGGCCAATAGACGTTCTGCATAACACGCCTCTTTGTACATTTTATGCCCATATGACCTGCAAAGGGAATATCATGGGCTATGGCTAGAAGCGCCAGACGGTAGGCTCTAGGCACTACCAACTGCTGTACTCTCTCACCTTCTAGCCCTCTCACAAGGGTTCACTCTCTGTACAGTAACCCTTTGTCACAGTATACAGATTCCCCCTTTCCTTGAGAATCAGGTGCCTCCCTTGCTACCTGCCTCAGGCCTTGCAATGTAGGGTCTGAGAGCTAAGCCTGTCTCGACTCTCTCCTTGTAACCCTTCCCAGCTCCTCTTCCACAGAAAGTCTGGAATCTTCTGACAGTGGTGCCTCACTGTCAGCCTGGGTAGTACTACTCACCTCTACCTTTGCGGTCTCTCTGTCCAAGGGACCATCAGTACCCACACGCGGCTGTGGCTCACCTTCAGTTTCACTGCTACAGAGTAGCTCCCTCCCTGAAGTAACCACCTCACAAGTCCTAGCTGCAAGTATGCAGTCTGTCTTTGTCTCCCACAGGCTACCAGACCCACATGCTTGTCTTCCTAGCCTGACTGTGTGTAACTGCATAAGAACATGGTACTGCTTCATCCAAATCCTTCCCTATCAGGAAATCTGCAGGATGGTAGTTCAGTACCCCTGTTGTCTCAAGACAACCTACTATTGGCATTTTATCTTTCCCACTTACTGGCTCCCTCACCTTTTGTTCCCCACCTTGCCTCCATGGACACCTGTTTGCCACATGGCCCCACTGGTTGCATTCAAAACATTTAACCCTAGCTCCTGGACTAGTGGCTTCCCCTGCTACTGGCAGATTCTGTTGGGACAGTCTGTGCTGCCCACCATGGGTTCCTTTAGACCCATGAGCAGTACTGGGGATCCCCTTCTTGTGCTGGGCTGACCTGCTTGCCAGGTATAGGTCTCCCATCTTCTCCAACTCATCTGAAGTAGCACATTGCCTATCAGCTAACCAGATCATCATGTCCTCAGGCAAAGTGCTAAGGGCTTGTTCCCTCACCAAAAGGTCTTCCAGCCCTTCAAAAGTGGTGACCTGACATCCACTCCCCCACCTATGGAAATAAGTGCTCAATTCAGAAACATATTCACACACACTTTTATCTGCCTTGCATCTATGCTCATGAAACTTTTTCCTATATGTTTCAGGTGTTAGCTTAAAAAACTCTAATAGACATTTTTTACAGCAGTATAATCAAAACATGAGTGAGACATTTTAGACAATACAGTTACAGCTTTACCATGGAGTAAGGGGGTCAGGAACTGTACACATAACCTTTGGTCAACATTATACTGTTTGCATACCCTCTCAAACAAATGAATGAAACTATCAAAATTATCCCCCTCTTTAAACTGCTGAATAAATTTACTGACCTGTTGTGCTTCTGGGGTCCACATACTCCCTTCCCCATTACCTCCATGACTCTGGCGAAGAGTCAGCATTTCTCTCTCATGCTTCCTCTGCCTCTCCTTTTCCTCAGCTTCTGTCTCCAAATGCCTGGCCTCCAACTCAAGTCTCTTTAGCTCCAGATGGATTTTTAAGTCCTCTGCAGAAAGCTTGAGCTGTCCATTCTCTGAGGGTATTATATCTCCACTGCCAGTCTGATTGTCCTCCTGGTTGCTGTTTTCTGATGCGGCTGCACTCAGGTCTGCTTTAGTCAGGTTTCCATGCATCAGTCCCCTAGCCTGGCACATCTCCACCAGCTGGCTCCTTGTCAGCTTTCCATACTCCTCTGCTGACATGCTGCCTGCTTGCCCTGACTAATTAAGCTAACAAAAAAAAATAAAACAGTTGTGATCTGAACTCTGAGCATTCATTGTGTGGTTGATTTAGAGTACAAAGCACCTTCAAAGCTCACTGTACACAAGCTACAGGAATTCACTCTACCCACACCACTACAAGCCAATTATTAATAATATGTGGTGTGGATATCCCACCTCTGCCAAACAATTAATATGGTGTGGATGTGCCACCACTGCCAAACAATTAATAAGTGATGTCCGTGCCCTGGCCCAACAATCAAGGAGCCTCAATCCTCACCACTAACACCAGAGAGGGTGTCTCATATATGAAGGAAGGGATAACAAATACACGCAGTAAAGTGTAATTTCCCTTAAGAGCACACAGAGATCACGGTCAGTCTGGGGCTGGTTGCTCCCTTGCAGTACAGGTTCCCAATAAGACTCCCCACTGGCACAGATATAGGGTGCAGATCTCAGCCAGCAGGGCAAGCTAAAATCTTCAGCACCCTCTCTGTCCAACCAGTGCTTTGTGTCTCTGCCCAAGTCACTGACGCACACACACTTTGAGATAAGAGTTTATACTACCACACAGACACTTCTGAGGAAGGCTGGCACAGGTTTTCCAGCTGTGTGCCCCTTTTAACCAGGCTATACTGTAGAAATCACTGCCACCACCCAGCTAATATTTATCAGCTACTCAAAGGCCCTTAAAAGGGTGTCCAATTTTTACTCTGCAATATTATTATCCAATTGGTAGTATAACTAAACAGTCAACATTTATTAGAGTGACTTGGTACAGGATCCTTATATACATGCAATGTACTCTTAGAGATTAACTTATCTCTACACAAAACAGCCACAGTTGAAAGGTTTTAAAATATTTAATAATAAACAATAAAAACACAAAGACAATATTTCTTACAACACACTGCTAGTCAAGAGTTCAGAGATCACAGAAAATACTTAAAATAATTCAGTAGTACAGTTCTGACATCACAGAAAAACACTTAGTCTAATATTTCTAGTTCCTAGCTATTTCTAAAAGAAAACACAAGTCTAAGATAACTTACATAAGAAAACAGGCAGAGTGCTGATGAGTTGGATGGTCAAGATGAAAATGCTTAAATAATCTCTGATTCTCTCTGTTTTTAAATTCACATTCCTGGTTCCCATTACATCATTCTTCACACTTCCCTGGGTTCCCAGGCTAACAGAAACTACATTTATATTCTTAACATCTCCTTTTGTTATCTTGCAGCTCTTCAGGAAGCAGAGCAATAAAAATACATTTGCATGTTTAAATCTAGCAATTTAACTCTTGGCTAAAACAATAGAAATAATGTCTTCATCTAGACAAGCTGGAGCCGACTTTAGATCAAAGGGTCACAACATGCTTTACTTGGTCAGCTTTCTGCCAGCAGAGTGTACTGTTGTTACATTTTTTGCAGTTCCACATCTAACCGCAGTTTTTCCATTTAAGACAACAAATCTGTGGTTCACATAAATATTTACAGATGACAGAATTATCTATAAAATGCTATCTGGCTAGGCTGGCAGCCTTCACAGGGTGTTCCTGGGTCAACTGAGGCATTAGCATTCTTCTGACAAGGTCAGTATTTGTCCCCACTAAAATAGATGCTGAAACCTTTCCTTTTGGCCTGGGGCACACAACAGCGAGTGTTTCAAAAACTTCTGTTGACCCAACAACTGAAGTGGAAAACTCTAACTTGAGTGAGACATAACCATCATAAGGGAACTTTGTGTCACTTAGCCCCCAGATCTCCAAATCTTCTAACTTTTCAAGTGGCAAATGCTTTAAGTATTTTTGGTAGAAGTCTCTGTATAGAACGGTGATTTGTGCACCAGTATTCAACAGTGCTTTTTTATACACTCCTTCTGTTTTTACTGACATGACAGAGGACGGTCCCAGTAGGCCATCGGGTAGTTTCTGTTTCCGGTGCTGTTCAGCTGTATGGCAGCCAGCATGTGGTGGAGGTACCACCGGTTGACCTCGCCATTTTAACGGATAAGACTCTGGTTTAGTAATGCTTTGCAGTCTCAGATGCTGAGATTTTGGCTGAGATGGCTTTCCAATTCAGTTGTTCACCTCAGATGAGCTAGAAGTGTGCATAGTGAGTAATTTCTCTCCCCTATTACAAGGGTTTGTGTGGAAAGGAGATCCAGAATGTTGTCTCTTCATGTTAGATTTTATGGAACGCTTTGTAACTGGGCACTCAGCTGGCTCCTTCACTGAGGCCCTTTGAAGTTTCCCTGCATTGCACTAGCCAATAATAGTTTGTTCAGTTTTTTCAAGTTCTCTGCATTAGGGCGCTGTCACTTTATATGCCCTGCATCCCCACAGCGAAAACAAAATCCAGTAGGAACTCTGAACATGGGCTGATTCGGTTATTCCCTGAGTCCTTTTGTGGAGGTTCTAGCTGATGTATTCCTCCCTTCAGCTAAAGTTACCATGGCTTTCTGCAATTCTGCAACTATCTTGGTGACTTGAGCTATGAAGTCGGTCAGGGAAGACATCTGCATCTGCAACTGTGACACCTCTACATTGCGGACACTCTGGGCCATGACTCTGTTTGAGTAGTGAGCACAGCTATAGGCTCCTGCTGGTGGTCGCTCACTATTTTAGTTGCTGTTGAACACTGAGATTTGGCTTCCAACAGGGCTTCCTCTTCCCTCACCTCTTTAACCAACTGAGAATAAGTTAGAGTTTCTTCCCTATTTCTCATCCTCATTTTCCACACAATGGGGTCCATAGCTTGAGCTCCCTAGAAAATTTGTTCTATCCGCACTTGGTCAGCTACTTTCGGATCCACCCCCTTCTTTAGGATGATCTGATGGAGCATTTTATCTAATCACTTAATGTAATCAGATAGTTTCTCACCAACTTCTTGGTATGTATGTTCAAACTGATACAGTAGGTCAGCAGCCCTCTTGGTCCTTCCAAACACATCATGCAGTACTCCTAAATAGTCCTTGGCTGTGCAATCTTGCTTACCCATCATTAGGTTGTGAATGGTATCCGCAGCTTAGGTTCATAGGTGTGTACTAGGCTAATGGCCCTGGAGCCTTTACAAGCCTAGCCAATAGAAGTGCCCTGGCATCGTGCCACCCAACATATTTTCTGGGAGTGCCGTGAGTTGGTGGACTTTAAGGATTCTCAGTGTTATGCACCGTCGAAGATGCTGGGTGGGCAGTTTGGTGTGACGAGGGAGATGATTTTCCTGAACTATGACATAGAATTGGAATTGCCTAGAAATGGCAAGGTCATTCTGTGTCCGATTATGGAGGCTGACAAAAAAACAATTACTAGAAAATGGAAATCAAAATCTAAACCAACTATGCTAGAAGTAGTGACTATGGTAACAGAGATAAAACAACTTGAATTGAGATCTTTAGAAAAGGGTAAGAGCAAACTACATAGGAAAAATGGGAAATGTAGAAACAATACATACAGGAAAGGAATGAGTTTTAAAAGAAGGCAGGACTTAAATGAGCTATGCAGTGTTTGACAAATATGATTGGGTACATTATAAGTGATGTATAATGTTTGCAAAAGGGAGTGTGTCATTATGGATTGTGATGTAAAATGCTTGCACATCTAGGATTGTGTTGGTGTGGTTTGTTTTCATTTATATAAATGTATGATTGCCTATATTGTAAGTGATGGTTTAATAAAGGTGTTTCTTTTAAAAAAAAAAGAAGGAATTGAATAATTATTGTAATGTTGCTTAGGTTATATGATATATATAGCAAAATATGTGAAGTATTATGTTTGTAAACATGAACTTTTTTAATATAGTTTGATTACTTTTATATACATGTAAATTTGCTAATAACACAAGTTATAATTCAATAAAAGTGTTTGAAAAAAAAGGAACTAGGCTGCTACTTCTGCTTGCATAGCTGTGCTCCTCAACCTGAAAGCCAGCTGCTCTTTGCAACTGAGTACTGAAGTTTTCTGAGGTAGTCTTTTATAAGAAAAAAATGTATTCAAAGTATTTGCCAGTATAAAGGCCAGTGTAAGGTGCCTCACAAACTTAAACTCAAATAAAAATAAATAAATCTAAATTAACTATTTTAGTTTTGTGGGTCTCTTTTGAAGTTCCCTGTTTAAAATCCGCTTTTGTGCAGCTTTGCGCGATTGTGCGCATAGCACAGTGCCGGTTAAACAGGCTTAAACTATTCCTGGCTCCGCCAAGTCTGCACTTCACTTTTTCCCTTAAGAAAGCTCTAATTTCAACAAAATCAGTCTATTCACTTTATCATAAGCCTAGCACTTGCTCCTAAAACCTTTCTTTTAAGTGAAGCACCCTTAAACTAACGTAAGCACTACATCCACCTACAACCTGTGCTAATACCCACTTCCCTTCAAAGTCCTCTCTCTGACCCAGTTACACATCACCCCCTTATACTATTCTGGCATGTCGAGTGGTATATTACTGACGTCCTCTCCAGTTCAGCTGGTTAATCTTGGAATCCTGAGACAATGTTACAATTGTCTCATGTACACAGACAACCCTCTCCTCCTCCCAACAAACACAAACACATGTGAGAGATGCAACTATATAGCCAAACTGGAGGCTGAACTCTCTCAACACGGGACTAGCAAGACCAGATAGGAGGAGAAACTAACCACAAACACAACAAACCCAGTCTCACATAAACCAACCACAACTGCAAACCAAACACATAATTACACAAAGACATACTCAGAGGCTCTAATAAAAAACTTACTGAAACAACAGAGGCTCCCAAAGCAGACATCCAAGAAAACACCACCTCAAAACTCTGCACATGCAACACATAGTACACAAAGTCAGAGGGCCAAACAATTACAGCCCTTAAGGCGAAACACCATGCCTGATACACTAGTAATAGGTGACTCTATAGTCAGACACACTGATGTCCCGCTTACCAGGCTGAACAAAGAGAGGGTAACTGTGAGCTGCCTGTCGTGAGCTAGGATCCGCCACATAACACAAGCACTCAGGTCAATCCAAAGCAAGTACAAATATGACTCCGTCATTGTCCATGCCGGCGTGAATGACCTGAGACGTACCTCCCTGGACTACATGAAAAGAGACATAGAGGAGCTCTCTGATTATGTAGCCCAGGCCGGTATGACCCTGAGCAGCATCTTGCCCTCACCAAGAATGATGCCACAATACAAAGACAAGATGATCAGCTTTAATAATTGGCTCAATTACTGGTGTCATTCTAGGGGGATCCAATGTCTGTCTGCTTGGGATGACATGCTGGACAAGCCACGCTGCTTTGCAAGGGACGGCTTGCACCTGCCACCACTGGGCTTCCGGATATTGGCTAAGGCTCTTGCCACCCCCATAGTGCCTTTTTTAGGCAAGGCTCAAAAGACAAACCCACCACCTTAGAAAACAATAAAGGAAAAAAAACTAAGGGTAATGCTGCTCAACGCCAGAAGTCTAAATCTCAAGATGCAGGCTCTCGAAGCACTCCTCAGTATGGAGAGCATCGATGTCTGCACAGTAACTGAAACCTGGTTCAAGGCTCCTGAGAGCACCCCAGCCCTACCAGGTTATACCTCGTATCATGCATTTCGGCCCCAAAAACTGGGCTGAACCATAAAAGGAGAGGGAGTGTCCATATTCATTAAAGACACCCACACCTCCAGGTTAGTGGCAACGCACTAAGCAATGGAGACCATCCATGTGCAACTAACCATAGGCAAAACTGCTATACAACTTGTAGCATGCTACAGACCACCCTTGCAATCTCAGGAACTCCATTCAGCCTTCCTGAAGACACTGGAGGATATGAATGTCTCACCAAATACCATCATATTGGGAGACGTCAACTACCCAATCATAGACTGGGTGCATTACTCAAGCCCCAACACCCTAGCCCAAAGGTTCCTGGAATTCATCAACTCAAATGCGATGGAACAACTAGTCACCTCCCCCACAAGGGGAAATAATACACTTGACCTGATCATCACAAACATGGGGACAAAATGCTCAACACCTGAAGTATACCCCTCACTAGTGAGATCAGACCATAAACTAATAACCCTAGATATTCATATCCCACCTCCACCCCCAGCACAAAAGACCACAGTGAGAAACTTCTCAAAAGCCGACTTTACACTCCTTAGGACTGAAATGGTATCCTTCAAGCCCCCTGGGCCAGTGGAAACCACATCCCACACTGCTGAATCCTTCACAAATGCTTTCTACGGGCATCTCCAAGAATGCATGGATCATGCAATCCCAAATAAAACCAAGACCCTTTCCACCAAAGGCAGGCATCCTATCTGGTGGACCCCAGCCATAAACAAACTTTATAACAAGAGAAGGAAGCTACTGGAAGACAGAGCAAAATCCCATAAAGGGAAGGCATCCCTGATCAGCACTAGCAAAAAACTACGTTCGCTAATAAAATCATCAAAGGCCAACTTTGAGAGAAAAATCGCTAAGGACACTAAAGATAATCACTAGGCCTTCTTCAGCTATGTTAGAAACCTGGGCGGAAACCCTCAGATATGTGCAGAGTTAGTTCATAATGGCAAAAAATACACTGAACCCACAGATATTGCCAACATACTGGCAGACAGGTTCAGTGCAAATTTCTCCCCTCCCTCTCCCCCAAAAGACGAAATAAATATCTCAGCTGAATGTAACCTCCCTAAAATCTCAGATGTCCAGGTGAGAGCTGCCCTCAGCAAAGCTAAAAATACAGCATCCATGGGACCTGACGGTGTCCCGGGTTGCGTGCTACGTGAACTCCTAGAAGAGCTAAACCCGCACATAAGAACGCTGTTTAATCTTAGCCTTGCTACAGGATACATCCCTGAACACTGGCGTATAGCTACACTGGTCCCACTCCACAAAGGTGGCACCTCTACAAACCATGGAAACTACCGCCCCATAAGCTTGACCAGCCTGGTCTGCAAAGCTATGGAAAGGATCATTATGGAACTCATAAACAAAGACATCGGGGACCTTACAGACAATTGACCCTACCCAGTTCGGCTTTGTAAAAGGCAGATCCTGTCTTTTAAACCTGGTGGACTTTTTTGAAACAGTCACTAGAGCCATCAATGAAGGCAAAGCAGTTCATACAGCCTACCTGGATCTGGCAGAAGCCTTCGACACAATACCACACTCAGGCATCATAGACAAGCTCAACAGCTTAAATGTAAACCCATTTGTCACAAGATGGGTTGCAAACTGGCTAAAGGACAGAACCCACAACGTCAGAATAGCTGGAGCTATGTCAGACTCTAAGCCAGTCACAAGTGGAGTCCCACAGGGCTCTGTCTTGGGACCCCTCTTGTTCGGCATTTATTTCTCAGATGTGCAGGCAAACATAGGGGGGTTGTGGCTGACAAAGTTCGCAGACGACTGCAAACTAGGTGCCATAGTCGACACACCAGCTGACACATGCATCCTCCAGAAGGGCCTCACAGAAATAGACGGCTGGTGCTAGAGTCATGGCCTTAAACTAAATGCCAAAAAATGTATAGTCATCCCCTTTGGAAAAAACAAAGTGCCCACAAATTACCACATAGGTGGTAATCCATTAAGTACGGAAAAAGAAATCAGAGACCTGGGGACCCAAGTTGACAGTGACCTCTCATTTGACACCCACGTCGCCAAAGTGGTTAGAAAGACCTTCTACCTTGCCCACCTTATCATGAAGGGATTCACATCCAGATCAAAGGATGTCATTGTACCCTTATATTCCTCCCTTATCAGGCCTATGATTGAGTACAATGCCCCATTTGGTATATATCTCACCCGGCACCTGCAGCAGCTGGAGAGACCCCAAAAGTACCTTACCAAGAGGATCAAGGGTCTCCAGCATATGTCATATGCTGCCAGACTGAAAAAGCTCCAGCTCTATTCAGTAGCATACCGCCTGCTCAGAGATGATCTGTGCCTTACGTACAAGGCCATGTCCAATTCAGAATTAATGGACATGCTCCACCTCAAAAAAAAAACAAATCCATCAGAGCCACAAGAGCTAAAGATCTAAACCTCAGCACAAATATGAATAGGACATACTGGAGGGACAGATTCATAACCCAGAGGCTTCCCGCACTCTGGAACAAGATACCTGTCCATGTTAGGCAGAGCTCCTCACTGACTCTCTTCAAGAGAAATCTGGACGAATGGATGGGTGATCGTAGGTTTACCCCGGGGGTCATCTCTGTGTCATTGCTAGATAGAGGCACAGTAAACTAAATTTAATTTAAATTGTACACTTTTGTATCATTACATGGGGTGGCGAAAGCCACATACACTTTGGCTAGGCTTATAAATGCCCTAGGGCAGATAGCCTAGTACTATACTATGAAACTATGAAACATTCAGGTCTCCATTCCTCTCCACCATGTATTCAAGTGAAAATTATGTACTTACCATAATGATAGCTATAGGGTGACAATTTTATTTCCATCATCTTTAAGATGGAGTCTGGCACGTTCTTGGCTCAGCCCGCAGAACCTTTCCAGGCTACACAAGCCCCTCACCCTCACCCATAACTGCCTGCACCTAAGGACCCATCTCCAGATCTCTAAAGTCCATGAAATCTGAGTAAATAGAGCCAAAGAAGGTAATCAGAAAGCAGAAAATTAACAGACTGACATCCACTAGGCCACAAAGGCTGGAAACCGTGATAGAGATAAAATTACTAAACTAGAACTGTTGTTACAGTTAGTATGTAGCTTCCATATCTGAGGTTGGGATTTCATCTCGTTCATCTCCAGGAGAAAATCACAAATTTACTGCCCTTTGGTAGACCTCTATAACAGACGGCCTTGAACAAGGTAGGCTTCAAACGTCGACTGTGTCCTGAAAAAAAGACATCACCTGCAAGAGAAGCATTCTAACGCAGGAAGGTGCACACAAAGGCAGTGTAAACAAAAGCCAAGAGCCAACAAAAATGGTGTTGTGAAATGAAAAGGATAAATGCTAGGATACAGCTGTATTTTGGAAATGGAAGTTGGGATGCTATGAAATGTATCTGAAAAGCATAAGGTTAAAAGATGCATCAGGTCTGGTTACTCAGAAACCTTGAAGACAAAGGATGTTGAGTTTGTGAGGCCTTGAAGAGAAAGGATGACCTACACTAAGGAAAACTGAACTAACTGGGAGATGAAAGGGATATACCTCACAGTCATGTTAAATGAACACCCAAATCTGAAGGAAAAATGCCCAAGATGTGACTGGCAAACTTCTATGCAAGGCAACAAAAAAAACAAGGCAGAAGTAATGACTATGGCACAAGACAAGCTGACATAAAGGCTAGTAGAATTAAATTTCCCCTAGAAGGGGAAGACATGGTACAAGAAAATAAAACTTGATATGTAAATGAGTGTGTACAGAGGAAGAGGAACATTCCTTTGTTTGTTTTTCTGGGTGAAAAGGCTTTGAGATAGAATTGAGAGAAAACTGCCCAAGACCTGACACCTACATTTGTACTGGCAAGGAGAAGGCTAGAAACATATGGTGTTGAAAGGGTGCAGGAAGAAAAAGAAGTTATGTATTCACTGTAATGTTCCATCTCTCTTGTCCACCTTCATTCTTCCACAACTGAAGGGTTCCAATCTGACTTGGCCGCTGCTAAAGCTCATGGCAACCAAAAATGCTCGAGCCTCTCCCTCATCCATAATGCACCAATCCCAATCACCTCAGATCCTGTTTGCTGCCTTAGTAGAAAGTAAAATATATAAATTATTACTGAAAGCTATATCTGGAGGTTATATAATGGACATATTGGTACACTACGGACTCATTCTTCCAGAAGCCTTAAGGATGGGGGCTGGTGGGAGGGGAGTTGAGGAGGAATGAAAATGGACAACATAGATGGAGTGTTATGATGACTACATTACTTCTTTATCTGACATTGTCAATTTTAATTCTGCCCTAAACTGATGGGACAGAGTCCTAAGCTACCAAATTTTCAGGGCAGACTCAAGGAAAGATATTCCTGAGCACCACAGAACCAAAAGATGCTCTCCCTCTGGAGACCAAATCTAATTTCTAATGAGTAATAAAGGTATAGGGAGTAGTCCAAGTAGCTGCTGCACAAATGTCATCCATGGACACTCTGGACTGAAAAACTGAGACAGTTGCCACGGATCTGGTGGAATGGGCTTAAACAGGTTTTGTCAGAGCAATGCAAAATTTGTTATACACAAAGGAAATGCAATTTCTTATCCATCTAGAAACAGTAACTTTGGTAACTGGTTTATCCGATGTTGGATCCGCATATGAAACAAACAATTGATCAGATTTCCTGGTGTGTTTTGTCCCATGTAAGTAAAAACACAACTGTCTATGAACATCCAATAAATGTAATACATATTCTCCTTTGTTAGTAAATTTGGGAAAGAATACTGGCAAATTAATTGATTGACTTCTGCCTAAATCACTCTCTCCCTGTCATCACTGCTTATTGGCACCGGGCAGACTAGAAGTTTCTGTATGTATCCACTGCTCTTAAGCTGTTGACACATACTTGGCTGAGATTCCTTTTTCCCAACACTAGAATCTTTAAGAGGACTGTATGGAGTGAAGTATATGTCTTGGTCAGAATTGTTAAGAATGTTCATGCAAGCATAGTCAGGCTGTTTTCTGAAGGACTAAGTCAGCAAAACCTATGTAATGTGAGAAAAAAAAAGATGTAATGAATACACAGCAATTAAGCATGGAATTGAATTAGATTCTCTTTTTACACATCATTCAGTTTTTCATGGATTCTTGCCCCAAGTGAAACTTATTTTTATTTCCTGTGCCATTTTTATCGTCATACACAACCATTCAGTAAAAAAGTTGCATAGATTCAGTTCCTTGTAATTTCTGTAGTAATACTGCTTTTTGCTGTTCAATGTCACAAAGACAAGCCTTGCTGCTATTAGGAAAGAAAGTTGAAATATCAAATGCTGAAAATTATGTACATGAAGTATACTTAAATATTTTATATGTATTCAATATGCTTATTTATATGGGAACACTCCATATAGCCAAACACTCGTAATATCTGTTTGGCAGAACTGATCGAATAATTATATGGTTGCAGAATGCTGATATTACTTTTTTGGATGTAGTGGTAGAGTGGGAAATATTGATATATATAATTAGCAGGGGTGTGGGACTTGCCGTCCCCCACGAAAAAAAAAATTGATATATTGAGTTTCACTTCTTTTGGATTGATGTTTTGACGTTCAGTGCTTTGGTCCATTGAAATTTTGAAGTGCACTTACTTATAAGAGATCTGGAGACACAGGTTGACGGCAACCTCTCCTTCGACCACCACATTGCCACTGCGGCCAAAAAGTCCCTCCATATGGCACATCTCACTACCAAGGGTTTTGCATCCAGGAAGAAAAAGGTCATCATTTCTCTCTACTCTTCCTTCACTAGACCAGTCATAGCGTATAATGCCTCATTTGGCATGTACCCCACCAGACACCTCCAACAGCTGGAGAGGCCACAAAAGTACCTCACAAACAGGATCCAAGGCCTTAAACACATGTTCCACATGGACAGACTCAAAAAAACTCCAGCTATTCTCTGTCTCATCATCTATTAAGAGGCAATCTCTGCTTGACTTACAAAGCCAGGTCTGACCCGGCTCTGTTAGAAATGCTACATCTACAGAAATCCCAATCCCTCCATACCACATGCTCCAGAGAACTCAACCTCATTACCACAATCAACAGAACATGCTGCAGGGACAGGTTCATAACCCAGAGACTGCCCATGCTCTGGAACAGACTTCCCCTACATGTCAAGCAGAGCACCTCAGTAGCCCTCTTCAAGAGAAATCTTGATGAGTGGATGAAAAATAGAAAGTTCACCCCAGGGATCACTCCAGTGGCTCTACTTGATAGAGGCTCTGGGAACTAACGACGGGCGGCACAATGCCAGGCCACTTCTATGGGCTAGGCTTGTAAAGGCTCCGGGGCCATTAGCCTAGTACACACTTATGAACCTATATGTTTTGTTCATAGGTGTATACCAGGCCATTGACTACTAGGGCCCCTACAAGCCTAACCGTGTAACTCAGGTGTGACCTACAAATCTGATTTATATAGGGGTGATTTACTGACTGCCTCTGTCCATCACTGACATATGTGCCAGACCAGGGCTGACTTACTGCTTACCTATCTATTGGTCCAAGTTGTACTTAAATAGGGATAGGGAGGAAATGTGCCCCAAATAGAAGGGGAGTCTGTTCCAGAGAATGGGAACTCCCTGAGAAACATATCTATCTGGCCCACATCTTGTTTCTGACAAGCAAAACTTAGGTCTTTTACTCTAGTAGTTCTGATCCTGTTTGTTTTGTGTTTGTGCAAAAGGTCCATCAAAACAGGGTCCAGGAATGCTTTGTATGCTAGGTAAAGATCACCTCTCAGAAGTCAGTATGATGCTGAGTAAAGAGACAGGGCTTTGAGGGACAATCAGTCTAGGACATTGTGTCTACTTCCTGTATTCCTCCTGTAAGGAACCTCTGTGGGTGGTCAGCTGCTTCATGTGTCTGGCTAGGTACATACCAAAGAGGACACTACACTCCATGATGGGTACGATGAGGACTGAGTACCTGAGTGAGTTTGGTGACCTCTCTGGACCTAGATGCCATGCCCTTGCTTATAAGTTGAGCAACACAGAAGGACTTTCCCACCACCCTGGACACATGCTGGTTAAAGGATAGGTTACTGTCTGTATGAGTTCTCAGATCCCTGACTAATGAGTCAACTTTTAGGGGGCATTTCATTGATGATGTAGTTACCCAGGGTGGATGACTTCCTAAAAGGTATGATAACACGTTTCTTGGTATTGAGTATTAAGCCATGGCTTTGATACTAAGCATTTGTCTGTGTTAGACCTTTCTGAAGGGTGTTCTTATCTTGGAGGGATTCATTGACTGCTCCCAGTTTGCAATAATCTGTGAACATGCCTAGCCAGAGGACTTTGACTTTGGTTTTGATATCAAAGAGAAGTAGGCCTAGCACAGAACCCAAGGGGACTCCACTGGTGCCCATCTACTTTGTGGAGATAGGACCAGGAGATTAGAATCAGTGAAGCTGTTAGTGAGACAGCTAGCTATCCAGTGTGTTATAAAGGGGTTTATACCTAGTTCCATAAGTTTGTTGACAGTGCCAGTGTGAAGTATTGTATCAAACGCTTTTCCCAGATCTTGGTAGGCAGTATGCACAGATGTCCTTCCATATTACTGTTGCAGTATTCCTAACCAAAGAGAAATCCTGTCAAGGACAGTCCAACGTCCGGCCAGCACACCAAAGACCGCAGCACCTACAGGCACCGCACATCACATGCATGCTCCCCGCACAAGGCATAGGGCACAAAGATCACACACACAAAACTTCTTTGCTGCCAGTCTGAACGCCATCATTGAACATTGATCAGAATGCCTTTCTTATGTGCTAGTTACCAGGCTGTTTTTTTCTGATAAGTGCCCTGTTGGGGTTTTTCCTTATCTTCCTTTCTGTAGTATTGGTTTCATGTCATCAAAAAAAGGAAAATGTCAGTGTGGGAGGCAGATTCCACAGGGCTGTATTTTTGACAAATGGTATGATAATACATTTTTTTGCATTTAATTTAAGGCCATGACTTTGGCACCAGTCATGTGTTGCTGTGAGACCCTCTTGAAGTATGTTAACATCATTTGGCGAGTCAATGACAGCATCCAACTTACAGTCGTCCGCAAACTTGGTCAGCCACAGGCCGTTTGTCTTTCCCCGGACCTCTAAGAAGTAGATGCTAAACCACTAGTGACAGGTCTGCTATCAGAGGTAGTGGCACCGATTTTGACCTTGTGGGTCCTATTAGTGAGCCAGATGGCCACACACCTGATGAGATAAGGATTTACACCAAGTTCTTTTAGCTTTCTGATGATGCCCGAGAGGGGGATTGTGTCAAAGGCTTTGGCCAAGTCAAGGTAAGCTGTGTGTACTGACTTTCCCTCATCCAGTGCCTTGGTGACAGTCTCAAAAAAGTCAACCAGGTTCAACAGGCAAGATCTGCCCTTGACTAATCTGAACTGGGTGGGGTCAAATGCTTAGAGATTGCCTATGTCCTTATTTGTGAGGTCCATAATAATACGCTTCATGGCCTTACAGATCAGACTTGTCAAGCTAATGGGGCGATAGTTATCAGGGTCAGTAGTGGCACCACCTTTGTGCAAAGGGATGACAATGGCAGTTCTCCACTGTGCTGGAATGAAGCCTGTACTTAGGCTGTGGTTGAATAGGGTGCTCAATGGCGAGACTAGTTCTTGCAAAATACAGCCTGGGATACTATCAGGTCCCATGGAAGCTCTATTCTTTGCCTTGGATAGGGACTTTAACATCTCTCTTCCTTTTCTGTTTACATTGAAAATCAGCATCTTAAGTTGTTGGTTCAGGGTGCTATGGTAGAGTCTTCCCGTCCTGAGGGTCAGCCATCTGCCAAAAAAAAAAAAATGCCAGAAAACTTAGGCCAGATGCGACTACTGTCCAGCCTCCCCTGAACATTTCTGTCAAGGCTAATGAAGACCCGGAGGATCATCTGGGGGTTGCTTTGGATTCCTCTGCCGCAATCCCATCGGAGGCTGTCATGGATCCCACTTCTCACACATCTTTGGAAGCTTTACAACTGTCTGCCCAGACGTTGATGGGAACCTCTGGTAATTATATCCGAGGGACTGAGGGGTATGCCACAGATTTTAGTGAGGGAGGAAATCCCTACTATGCTTATTGAGTGTCGCCAAAGGTATGACCCTCCTAGTGTGTTTGTGCAGACATCCCACAGAAAAACAAGCATCTTTCTCCTGCAGTTTAAGGATCCCCAATGTGAATGTTAAGATTTTGCTCAGGGGTTGCTGAATGCTTTAATGGCTATAAAGCCTTTTCAAGGGGTTATTGTGCCTGCCCCTCCCTGGTCTTCCAATCCTCTTAAAAGACCTAGGGACCAGGATTCCTCTGATGAGGATCAGGACTCTGAAGAAGAGTCCTTAACCTACTCTTCCCAAATCTCTTCCCCTTAGATTATGGTTCAGAGGAAGCAAATTCTATTAGTCCACATTCTCCTTTGGAGGAACTCTGTTTTGGAGACACTGTTAACCAAATGATGGAATTCTTTAAGTAGGATTGCTCTCAAGTTTCTGATATCCAGAAAAGGTATTATGAGCTCCTTCAGATGGAGTCTGACAGACCTTCTGCTGTTCTCCCTGTTCTGGATGCCCTCCTGGATACCTTTTCAGTAGCTTCTATGGCCCCTGATTCTCAGCCTCCAGATTTTACAAGATGTGTGATGAACATATATTTTTGTATAAATGCCCTTCTGTTTATCCTTCTGCAGTGTCTGTCTCTTTGGACAAGCCCTCGAAGCTTTTGCCCTATAAGGATAGTGGGACCACAGAAAGTCTGGGCATGAAGGTTTATACTGTTGCCACCTTATCTTTTAAGGCCTTTAACTACCAGACTCATAGGAGTATGTATGTTTTGGCCCTCCTTTCTCAGGTTTTTCAGATAATCTCTGATATTCCTGCCTGAGGGGAAGGCTTCTGCTCTTTGGTTGTTGGGTTCCACCTCTCAAGTTGCTCACCACTCTATTAACAGGCAACTTCCTCGATTCTGTTCTAGAGTCCCAAGTCCTTTGGCTTAAGTAGACACTCTTAATTTTCCTTGGAAGGGGATGTTTCTGTACACCTTCCCTCACTTTCCACTGCTTCCGAGGGTCATGCACAAGATCAGGCAAGCCTCCCCCCCCAAAAAAAAATCTTGCTAGTGACTCCCTTTTAGCCTAGACAGCATTGGTTCCACCTTCTTTCTCACTTGGCTAGGGTCAATCACCATTTGTTAACTCACCGGGCAGAACTTCTCACACAAGACAAAGGGGTATCTTATCCATCCTCACTTGTCCACTATTCAAATGATGCTGTGGGTGATAGAGTTTTGATCCCTTTTAGAAACCTCTTTTTTGAGGATGTGCTTTGGGTTTTGCAGGAAGCCAGAAAACCCACTACCAGGAAATCATATTTGTCCAAATGGAAAAAACATTTCTATCTGGTGCTTCTCTTAAATCTAGGGTTTCCCTATCTGTGCATCCTCTGCCTGCATTCAATCCCTCCCTTCTGAACCCTCTGCTCTAGCCTGTTATTTCTTGCTCTCCTGGCTGAGAGGACTCTTCTCAATTTTCTCCTAATTGTATGTATGTGTTTCTCCCTGTCCCTAAGGACATTTTATTCATTCTGGGTCTTTTTCAGTTCTGAATGTGTGTGTTCATACATCACTTTTATGCCCTACACCTTGCACGGGGAGCACACGCATGACGCATGGCGCCTATAAGCACTAAAGGCTTCAGTACACCGGTTGGAAGCCAGGCTGCCCTTGGCAGGAGATCCCCTCAATTAGGAATACTGCAACAGTGAAGAGGATGACATCAACTGTTATGGTAAGATTGCACACAACTGTACTTACTCACTTCATCTATTGCCTCAGTGATATTTTCGGTCCACCATGTTTAGTAAGTAGGACCTTCCTTTGACAAAGCCAAACAGGGTTGGATCCAGTGCCTGGAGGTCTCCTATGTCCTTGTTGATAATTTCCATAATTCTTTCCATTGCTTTACATATTAAATTATAACATTGCTTTATTAGTCTTGTGTTTCCTACCATTCCATATGCTTTCTTTCATTGTTCTGTCTTCATCATTTTGTTTCCAGGTTGTGGAACTGTTTATGTCCTTCTCTTCCTATGTTCCAGTATTCTTAGTGTGGGATTCTCCACCTCAGGTGACCTGGATGTCAGTTCCTATATAAAAGCTTAAGCCTGGTTGCTGCAGGTGCATGGGATGTCACGTGTAGAGCCATAAACCAGGGACAAATCCCTTTAGACTTTCAGCTATCCGCTGCTTCTTCTGAGATTCTGGGATATCCCACTCCTGTAAGGCTTGTGAAGCCTGATCCATCCAGGATTCAAAATATTCCTCTCCCTGAGGTGTGAGTTGTTTGCCAGAAAAGTAACACAATTTGCAGTAGCCAAACCCAGTGAATGGCTGTGGAGGCTTTAAGCATGTTTCTACAATACTTCCCAAAGCATTCAAATCTTCAGGCCCTATAGTATTTATGGGCAGTGAAGCTGCAGCTTCTGGTGTAAGGTTCTGACCTACTTGGATAGCTTCCACAGGTAATTTTCTCTGTTGCTGAGGTAGTGCACTCCTCAAGGATTACCACACGGACTGCACTCTCACCTGAAATTTGTACACTTGAAGGTATGTGTCCATACACTAAAGAACTTTTCCATTCTAATAAGGCCAATGTGCTCTGCTCAGCAGGGTCTATAGTGCTGTCTAATAAAAATCCACGTCCTACAACTGGTAAGGATCATGTGACTTGATGTATTTGCATATCAGCCCATGTGACCCCTGGCAACACCAGAACTAAGCAATGCTCTGACTGAGCATTGTGCTGTTTACACCACTTAGCGGCTACTTCTGGGTTCATGTTACTGCTGGATTTGCTTTCCACACATACAGGGGAATAGTGTGGCATCCAAGGCAGTACAGGTAATCCTAGCCGAGCCCCCAAATGTAGCACACCCGCAGGTGTAGCTGAAGTAGATACGGGTTCCTTCCTACCTGACTGGTGACACACCAAGGTGGCAAGAATGACAGATTTTATTCTAGGTGACACATCTAGTTTAAAAGGCAATAGCACAACCACAAACAAATTATTTCAACAGTGCACCAGTTAGCAATAAGGCAAGGTGAGATATGCATGCAATGAAAACATACATTCACCCTCTTCCCCAGAACTCAACAGAAAAAGGTCTTGACATTCAAACATGCACAAAGAAGGCAATATCAATGAGCAGTAAAGCTTTATAATGCAGCAATACAAACATGGGAAAAATACAAGGTCATTAAGCAATAAAAGAGTTATAATACAACAATACAGCTATGAGAAAATGCGATGCCATTGAGCAGCAAAATTCTTGAAGGCAGCAATACTAACACAAGCAAAATGCAGTGTCATTGAACAATGAAGATTTATAATGCAACAATACAAATATGAGAAAATGCAATGTCATTGAGCAGTACTAACACCCTCAACCCCCTTGATAAATTCTAAACAGACCAACTATGAAACACTCTATTATACCCTGTTCACTGGCCAGTGACTACTTGCAGTCTTTCTGCCGGCATGATGGGGCCCAAGTTGGAGCTCATATGGATCCCAGTTATTTGTAATCCACAAAGCATTTGGGGGGGAGATCCACAATCTTATGAAAATGACGGCCAGAGCCTCTCACCACTCCATTGAGAATATCCTAGTGACCAAGCACCATGGTTCCTCTGATGAGAAAGTAGAAAAATCACCTGCCAGAATTCTGGTAATCATCTATGGCTTCTCTGTACTAGGCCCAAAGGAACTTTCTTGCTGAATCAGATGGAGGCATGGAACTACGGGTTTCAGACTTCTCTCCTGATTCCACAAAATACTGTCATCCAGGATTTCAGCAAAAGACACACAATCTGCTACTTCAGAGTTGTGCACTGTTATTTTTACTTCACTGTATAGTTTTTCGGATCTCTGCTTAAGATGTTGGTTTTCCCATACCCACCTTCCCTATTCCTGTGTTGTTTAAATTTGGAGGCTTTTGCAGTTGCTCACCCCCACTGTAGATTTGATCTGGGACACCCCCCCCAGTCCCATCTCTTTACCTCATTCTACCTAATAGACTCCTTCTGCACTTGTTTTTAGTAATTTTTAATTTAATTGCATTTTTTAAACTGCTTGGTCTGACATTGCTACATACTCAAGTGTGCTAGCTTGCACTGCATTTGAATTGTTTTTACTGTTGTTTTAGCTACTTTTCTGTATATATATATATATATATATATATATATATATATATATATATATATATATATATACCTTTCCTGTAGCTAGTGTAGTCCAGATTCAGATTTGCTGTATCCAGGATTGTATGTAAGCTTCTGAGCCCCCCAAACTTTCTGTGTTGGAGGGAAGCCTTATCAGTGGGAGTGGTAAGCACTAGGTAACCTACCTACCACATAAGGAGTGGCTCTGGCCCAGAAATTGTAGTTATTGGCCATTTGGGCAGTTTTTCCATCTCTCTCAACTTTCTGATTTAAAAGCCTGCATTTGCACGTGTTTCCCCCTTTCCTGTAACTAGTTTAGTCCAGATACAGATTCTTAGTTTTAGCACTTGAATTTGCTTATTCGTGATCAGCACTTGTTCAGAACTTGTAAGCACTAAATAACCCACTAATTACTACAGCGCTCAACCTTCCTCATTACCTAGAGGAAAACAGTTTTGGTACTTACCTTCCTCACTTGCTTAGAGAAAAACAGCTCTTGTACTCACTTTCCTCACTCATCTAGAGGAAAATAGTTTTTTTATTCAGGCATGTCCAAGGGTCAGCTCCCAGTGTTCTCACCTGTCTATCTGATGAATCTGGGCATCTTGGAGCAATGTAGAAATTGCCTCATGTACACAGACAACCCTCTCCTCCTACCACCCAACACTACAACTTGTGAGAGATGCACTTATCTTGCCAAACTGGAGGTAAAGCTCTCTCCAATCAAGACTGAACTTGACAGTCAAGAGGAGAAGGTAAACACTTGCACCACACCACACTCATCACATAGTCTCACTAAATTTACACCACCAAAATCCACACATAGAAACACAAAAACATTCGCGGAGGCACTCAATAATAATCAACTCAAGCAACAGAGACCTCCAAAGCAGAAATGCAAGCAACCTTCACCCCCCCCCAACACAACCCAAATGACACATAGTCCGCAGACTCAGTGTGCCACTCAACCACAGCCAATAAGGCAAAACAACATACCCAACACACTAGTTATAGGTGACTCTATAGTCAGGCACACTGATGTCCCACTCACCAGGCTAAACAAGGAGAAGGTTACTATCAGCTGCCTGTCAGTTGCCAGGATCTGCCACATACCCACACAGTCAGGTCACTCCACAACAAGTACAAATATGACTCTGTCATTGTCCATGTTGGTGTGAATGACCTGAGATGTACCTCCCTGGACTACATGAAAAGAGACATGGAAGAGCTCTCTGATCTTGTAGCCCAGGCAGGTATGGCCCTAGCCCTGAGTCACATTCTGCCATCACCCAGAATGATGCTGCAGTTGTTTTTGTTTGTCTTTCGGCTTTTTCCCGATAAGAGGTCGCCACAGGGAAACTCCGGTCCGCTAATGATTGCCAATAGATTTTTACGAAACGCCAAGGTGCCAGCTCAACGCCCAACCTTCAACGAAGGCATGTCCATTTACGCACGCATGTCTTTCGAATGCTACCCAACCCCGGGGAGGACATGTAGACTCCACACAGAAGGCACTCCCAAGCCACACCGAGAATCGAACGGGAGAACCTCTTGCTGTGAGGTAACAATGCTACCGCCGTACCACCGTGGCATCTAGAATGATGCCGCAGTACAAGGACAAAATGATTGACTTCAACAATTGGCTAAGCTTCTGGTGCCATTCTAAAGGGATCCAGTATCTGTCTGCCTGGGATGACATGGTCGACAGACCACGATGTTTTTCCAGAGATGGCCTGCACCTGTCACCCCTGGGATTCCGGATACTGGCTAAGGTTCTTGCTGCCCCTATAGTGCCTTTTTTAGGCAAGGTTCAAATGACAAATTCACCACCGTAACAGGAACAGGCAAGCAAAAAGTGAGGGTTATGCTACTCAATGCTAGAAGTCTAAATCTCAAAATGCACTCACTCGAGGCACTCCTTAAAATGGAGAATATCGATATCTGTGCAGTGACTGAGACCTGGTTCAAGGGTCCAGAGAGCACCCCTGCACTACCAGGCTATAACTCATACCACACTTTTCGGCCATGTAACCTGGACTGGGACACCAAAGGTGGAGGTGTGTCCATATTCATTAAGGATATCCACACCTCCAGGCTAGTTGCTCAGCATAATGCAGCCGAGGTTATCCAAGTGCAACTAACTCTGGGCAAAACTGCAATCCAAATTGTAGCTTGCTACAGATCACCCACCATGCCCCAGGATTCCCACTCCTCTTTTCTTGATGTACTGGAAAATATTAGGGTTCAACCAAACACCCTAATAATGGGTGATTTCAACTACCCCACCATTAACTGGGAAAACTACTCATGTACCAACTCCTTCGCTCAACGCTTTCTGGAATTCATAAACTCCAATGCCCTGGATCAACTTATCCACACCCCCACCAGGGGCAACAATATCCTAGATCTAGTCATTACCAACATGAGTGACCGGTGTTCCACACCTGATGTCAATGGCTCATTGGTCTGATCCGACTATAAGCTAATAACCCTTGATATCCACATCCCGCCCCCACCCCCCATTAAGGAAACCAAGGTAAAAAATGTTCTCCAAAGCCAACTTCATGCTTCTTAACTCAGAAGTGGTGAACTTCATGACACCCATGCAGATGGACAATACAATTATGACTACTGAATCCTACACAGTTGCACTTAGCACTTACATGAGTGCATGGATCATGCTATTCTAAATAGAACCAAGACTCTATCCTCCAAAAAAAGAAGCCAATCTGGTGGTCCCCTGCCATAAACAAACTGTATAACAGAAGGAAGAAACTGTTGCAAAAGAGAGAGAAATCCCATGTGTGGAGGAGCTCCCTGGTCAGCCTCAGTAAGAAGCTGCTTTCCCTTATAAAATCCTCCAAAGCTAGTTACGAAAACAAAATCGCCACTAATGTTAAAGACAGCCACAAAGCATTCTATAACTATGTCAAGAATCTCAATGGCAACACTCAGATCTGCTCTGAGTTACAGCACAATGGCACTAAATATACAGACCCAACTGATATTGCCAACATCCTGGCAGATAGGTTCAGTGCTAACTTTACCCCCCTCTCACCCCCTAAAGAGCCCATCTCTATACCGGAAGAATGCAAAGTTCCTGTAATCACCACTGCACAGGTAAAAACCACACTCTCCAAAGCCAAGAACACAGCATCTATGGGACCAGACAACATCCCAGACTGCATTCTACATGAACTACAGAATGAACTGGCACCCCACCTAAGTACCATGTTCAATCATAGCCTCACCTCAGGCTTTATGCCTGCTGAATGGCGCACAGCAACGGTTATCCCACTCCACAAGGGGGGAGCCACCACGGACCCCAGGAACTACCGCCCCATTAGCTTAACGAGCCTGGTCTGCAAGGCCATGGAACGTATCATCATGGAACTTATAAACAAAGACATTGGTAATCTCCAAACTCTGGACCCCACCCAGTTTAGATTTGTAAAAGGCAGATCATGTCTCCTAAACCTGATTCACTTCTTTGAAGCAGTCACCAAAGCCGTAGACAAGGGTAAGGTGGTTCATACAGCCTCTCTAGATCTTGCCAAGGCTTTCGACACCATCCTCCACTCTGGAATTATAGATAAGCTCATTAAACTAGGTATAAATCCCTATGTCACAAGATGGGTTGCCAACTGTCTCACTGACAGAACCCACACTGTGAAAGTAGTAGACTCCAAATCCGATTTCAGACCAGTGACAAGTGGAGTACCACAGGGTTCAGTCCTGGGTCCTCTCCTGTTTGGTATCTACTTCTCTGAAGTACAGGCTAACACAGAAGGTCTTTGGCTAATGAAGTTTACAGATGACTGCAGACTAGGAGCCATAATCGAAACTCCTAACGATGTGGACATCCTACAAAAGGGCCTCACTGAGACAGATGCCTGGTGTCAAAGCCATGGCCTCAAGCTCAATGCCAAAAAGTGCATTGTCATCCCCTTTGGTAAAAACTCTGTACCCATGAACTACAACATAGGCAGTAGTATACTTAACACTGAAAGTGTGATGAGACCTTGGGACACAGGTGGACAGTAGTCTCTCCTTTGATAATCACATTGCCACAGTAGTCAGGCAATCCTTCTACGTGGCACACCACATCACAAAAGGTTTCTCATCCAGAAAAAAGGAGGTCATTGTTCCCCTCTGCTCATCACTTATTAGACCCATTATAGAGAACAGCACCCCTTTTGGTATGTACCTCACAAGACATCTACAACAACTGGAAAGGCCGCAGAAATACCTCACAAAGAGGATTAACAGCCTCAAACAGATGCCCTATGCAGACCGTCTCAAAAAACTCCATCTTTACTCCATTGCATATCGTGTACTCAGAGGTGATCTCTGCCTAACATACAAAGCTATGTCAAACCCAGAGCTGTTGGACATGCTCCACTTAAAGAAATCCCAATCCCTCCGAGCTACACGGTCTAGGGACCTAAACCTTGTCACCACAATAAACACAACATGCTGGAGGGATAGATTCCTGTCCCAGAGACTTCCCATACCCCGGAATAGACTACCTATCTATATCAAACAAAGCTCCTCATTAGCACTCTTCAAGAAAAATCCTGGTGATTGGATGGGAAATAGGAAATTCACCCCGGGGATCACTTCTGTGGCTCTGCTCAACAGTGGCACAGGAAAATAATTTTCTTGGGTGGCAAAAGCCAGGGTACCTTTTTGTCTGGGCTTGTATAGGCCCCAGGGCCGATAGCCTAGTACCTACCTATGAACCTCAGTTCCCTGTCCCAAAGCACCAGAAAAGAAAACCTAGTCATGCTGCAAGCCCTTTTTCCCCTTCAGCTCCCTGTTTCAATCTTCCCTCTTTCAACTAGTATCTCAGCCTCCTCTTTCACTTTCAAAATTGACTTTTATATTCCTGAAACAGCTCCACCTTGTGGTGGAATGAAAAACTACATACAATGAAATACAGTGGGAGCTACACACTGATTCCTGGAAGCCTTATTCAAGCCATTATTTTGGCGTGAAAAGGCTTCCCGGAACATGATTGGACTGTATTGGGGAGCTCTCATAGGCTCCAGTCCTTCTGAAACGTGTTACTTTATTGGCTCGTGTACCGCGTTTGCGATTGGCTGTAAATGCAGTGTATGAACCAATCAAAAACTGTAGAGCACAGCCAACGCTGTGTAAAGTGAAAGGGCAGTAGAGCTATGCATAGGTTTGTAAACCACAAAGTCGATTGGCAGTAATTGCATTACACAAACCAATCAGAATGCGTTTAGCGGAGCCACAGCTATTCAATGTGGAACAGTGACTTCACTCATCATTAAATGCGGAGTGTTCCGCATAATCCGGAGCACTTGGGTGCTCAGTTAGAACAGTACCCCATTGGCATTTGTGTTGAAATAGGCATGCCCAAATTGATTGAATGGGCAAGCCCATGTGCCGTGGAATGGTAATCATGGCTGAATGACAAGCCATGCAGATTTGCAAGTGACATTGTGAATTTTCATGTTCCAGTAGAAATGCAAGATGTTACATGACAAAAATAAACTGAATTGTGTTTGTATTTCTCCCATGCAGACATAATAATGCAACTGTTGAATACCTATAAATACAAGTAAAGCGACAGTTATTTTACAAAAAAAAAGCCTCTTTGCTGTAGTGTTGTATAGTAATCGATTTTGCACCCCCCATGTTTCTTTACTATAAGTTTGTACAGTAATTGCTTTTGCCTGCACCCTCCCATTTTTTTGGTATATTTTCATACAGCAATTCCTTTTGCAAGGGGCAGGCCCCCCTTGCAACCCCGTGTGTCTTTACTACACCTGCTGTGCAGTAATTGTGTGTGGAAATTAATAATTCATTTTCTGTATATTACTAGTAACACTGTTTCCATGAACTACCATAGGGCAAGTTTTGAACTGCATTTTATACTCGTGCTTTCTACTATATATGCATTTACATACTCTCTCTAATGTGAAGCCTGGCACATTCCAGGAAAAGGATCAAAAAGTGCGGTTTTCCACCAACACTTAGGGTTGCTTATATTCACGGCAAATGTGTTACATTTAAGTCCTAGTGAGAAGCTTATTGAGGTGTTGCACGGTTATGGTCCTACAGCGGTTGCATTGTTTGCTCACAGCAAGAGGTTCTCCCGTTCAATTCTCAGCTAGTGTGCGGGGAGTGCCCTCTGTGTGGAGTCGGCATGTCCTTCCCACGGTCGACTGGCCTCCAAAAGACATGCATGAATGGGCATGCCTTCGCTGAAGGTTGGGTGTCGGGCTGGCAACTCGGCACCATAAAAATCTACTGCCAATCATTAACGGACAGGAGTTCCGCTGTGGCAAACCCCTTACCGGAAAAGACAAACAAACGGCTATGGTCCTACAAATACATACGATTGAATGTTTAACTGCACTATTTCCAGTGTAGTGCATTCACTATTTTACGCAGTACAGACACCTTGTTGGAGTGACAAAACATTCTGTATGTGACTATATTTATTGATATATTATAGTATACAATACTTTCCGTTAAGGCAGGTTAAGTGGCAGTTTCCATTATTCAGAAAGAACTACACAGTTTTGAATATTCATTTTGGTGAATAAGGTCTTATGTTTATTCAGACGTACATAGGTTGCCACCTTTTCAAATTCCCAAAGTGGGACATTTTTGGTACAAAGGTCAGATTTTGCAGGTCGAAACATACCCACGGCCAGTACAAAGGACAGAACTTCACATTTTTGTCTAAATAAAAGCTTATTCTTGTAACATTTTAGTTGCTTATTCTTTTTTTTTTATATAACCTTTAGGTGTTTTGGATACAAAATAACTGTTTTATACAACTATTACATTAACTGTAGGAAATAATGTTGTCCTAAAATCTCAGGACATTTGCAATTTTTACAATTTTTTGCAGGACACAACTGCTCAAAGAGAGACTGTCCGTCGCAAAGTAGGACAGGTGGTAACCCTCGACGTACAATAACAATAGATGTCATGCTCAGGGTGTTGGGCGGTCCTTACTATTGTGCATCTGTATCACTAATATAAAACAGTCATTTATACATGCAGTAAGTTAAAAAATCATTTCATGACTTGCTGCATTTCTAAAGGATAGTTTATGGGGCGAAATTGAAGTGTATTAACCCACCACCGAGTTCGCGCAGGAATGGGTGTGCCCACAGTGATTGACATGCCGGAGGGCCGGGATTAACAACAGCAACGTGCCGTGATTGACACACAATGCAAATGTAACGGTAAATCCATGTCAAAAACAGAGCATTTAGTAAGCTCAATAATGACACGAATGGCCTTTCCATTCAAATGTTCCACAAGCATCTTGACAACAGAACACATTTAAGTGGATTAATACACTTTTTAAACAAAATACAAGCATTAAATCATAATAATTCATCAAAACATCTTACTAGCAATGAATTAGCTATGCCGTGAGCCGCCTGGTTGAAGTTATTATTAAAGGCTCCATATTCTCCCTCCTGCGCGATCACTTGTGTAGTGTTATTGGAGATATTGAAGTGTATTAACCCACCACCGAGTTCACGCATTTAATAATAACTTAAATCAGGCAGCCCAGGGCACAGGTACACGAGTGGTATGCATATCTGTCAACTCTTCCTATTTAAAGGACGTCTTGATTTTTGACTTACTCTTAATAAATAATGACAATAATTAGAGTTATTTACTTCTTTCACTTCAGAAAATGTACATTTCACATTAATTGTGTCAATGTCTTGCGGCTGTTACCAAAATAAGCGGGTTTCTTACACTGGCTTCACAATGTATGCACTTCCATACCTACCCTGTGTCTCACTACGTACCTCTCAACTCTCAAAAAGGTGGCTACTTATTAGAATTACAGACTTTTTACTTTACAAAATGTATTAAACAAGCATAGGACGTTCTCGTTCTTAGTGCGGTAGTTGTCTTACAATTAAGAGCTTAGATAAACTACAGAACACATTCTGACAAGTGTCAATGTCTTGCGTTAATAGCACTAATATTTTAAAATGTGTGTAAAATAAAGTAGTAGTGATATAGCACGAAAAATATTTAAAAACCGCTTTAATAATGGCGAAATATAGGTCTAAATTACCTTGTGTTTTAGTGGCATCTTTCAATCAAACGGTCATAGGCGGGGTTTGGGCGGGGCTTGCTATTGCGCATCTGTTTGGTTAATACACTTCAATTTCGCCGTTTATGGAAACAATTGTGTAGGTAGCTGCTTGAAATTTTGATTCACGAGACAGGATCGTTAGAAGCAAAACAGCTCGAGGAACAAAATAAATGTATGTTTCCCTGCGGAAGTTAAACATAAATAGAATGGCATATTTTTAGTAAGCTGATTGGGGAAGGAGGGGCTCCATGATGACACAAGACAGTGGGAGTCGCTGATAAGGACATTGTTCCTCCCTCATCATAAACATTTTGGACCCAAATTTTAAATAGTGGGATTGACCCTTCAAAGTAGGTGTGTAAAGTCTATTAGGTTAGCGGCGGGCGGGGTATGTAGATTAGTGGGCGGGGTTTGTTTACATTATTCCAGTGATTCAATCGGTTACACACTCAGTTAAATTATTTATGTTGCTGCATGGTTTTATATAAATCAGTAAACTAAATTAATATACACTGGGCAGTAATCACACTACTTGCATAAAGTTTCTTATTTTACGATGAAGTCTTAAATCGATGTGACGCAAACAGAAAACAATCATTTGGTAGATTTTCTCGCCTGGAAACGTGGACTGAGGAGTGTGTCACTGATCCGTTTCATGGTACTGTAACACGCCGTTTTATTACGCCATCGTTAAGCGACGGGAAACAAGTATGCAGTAGTTTGTCATAAGTTTTAACATTTGGAAACATAATGTAGTGCTTGTTGGAATAATTAATTCTTATTCCCGTATGTTGTCTTTTTAATTCTTGCAAATAACGGGATGACTTCGATAGTCTAGAAAGGGTCCCATGACCCTTATTCTAGCCTTTTCCCGTTTCCCACAACAGGAGGTGTAGTGGGTATATGGAACGCATAGTTGTTATAAGAAAGTGCGTGGTCTTACCTTATCAATTGATTTAGGCAAACATTTCATAAAATACACTTCTTACGATTTTTAGTGTTACGGAAGCGAGTGGTTTCTGAATTGTAAAGGTGCCTACGGAAATAGTGACGATGAATGGATATGGGTGCAGTCCGCGAGATGAATTTGAGGAGTCTTACACTGAGAGGCAGGAAAACGAGCTGCAAGTGCTGGAATCAATCTTTGCTGGTGATTTTCAGGATCTACGCCAAACTGACTCTTGGAAGGTGGGTACAGAAGGTAGCCCAATGCACTAAGGCGTCAGTGTAACTTTGTTTAAATTATTTAGTGTTTTGAATGTTCAGGCAGTTAACTTTGGCGAGAAGGTGTTTTTCAGAGCAAGTTCTTCATTATTAAAGATTGCATATTATAATAATCTCGACGCTTTGCTGTCTTGTGGCTGGTGGAAGGAGACCTTCTGAATAGGCTTTGCATGTATTTCTTCAGTCCATCTGGATTTTTTCAGGTTCCCCTTCCTGGACATATCGTTGTGGTTGAATTGGTAATCTCTTTTGGCCCCTTTATGTACCTGTGTCATTCTGTCTGTCATTTTGTACAGATTTTTTTTTCTTCAGTATGTTCATTGCCTCCTAAGGCAGTTTTCAGTTTTGGGGCACACTTCATTGGTAGTTAATAGGCTTGAGTTCACTGGACCATTGAGGACCCAAGCCCAAATTCTCACTTACCCCTAAGTACGGTGTGATTAATTGACTTGCTCAGGGTCTGTACAGTAGGCAAATAAGGGCTGATGGTGTCAAACCCTGTACCACATGAACTGTAAATGAATAAACTTCTGAAGTTATGTCAGGGTCCTCACCATTTGCTGCTTCTGTGCATCCAGAAGTTGCTGAGTTATGGAGTTGTGCATTTGTTATTGCTACTATTGTTGTGGAATTTGGATTACTTTAAGCTTTTGAGTGTCTTAAAATGCTGGAATTTATTTTAATATACTGACAAATTACTTCAACTGTGTAATATTTATTTCATTGTATAATCTAAATCTTTGAGGTTGTGCTTTCCATATTATTAACCTTTTAAAGTAAAATTTGTAATAGATTACATAGCTTTAAGAAACTAGTCTACTGATTCATGGCCTCTGATTGTTATACAATTGCATACATGATCTTATCCTTCACTACTTTTTCTCTATTTTTCTCTTACCTTCACACACATCTTTTGTTTCTGTTAAGTAGTCTTCCTTTTCTACATCTGTTTCACTGTTTTCACCACCTCTCCTTCTGTTTTCCCCTTTTCTTCTCTCTCCTCCCAAGTTACACTGTTGTGTAAATTGTAAGTGGCAATAGCACACTTAATGCTGTGTATTACGTTCGTAAGGTATTGCTATAATTACATGGATTTTAATAATATTTTACCTTTGTAACCGTGGCCTTAATCTGAAAATGGATCACAGGGATAAGTGTTTTTACCCTGACCAATAAATAACATAAATGCAACAGTAAAGTATTTTATTGTATCAGCTTGCAGTATTACAGCCCCAGTGGTTTAATTTACTTTGGCTAAAGAAGGATGCATTATGCACTCTAAACAGAGATTACCCTTGCCGTTCTTCATTTATTACAGCTTCCTTGAAGTCTTCATTACCTTTATGATGGACATCTGTTTCACTGGTCCTGTTGAAACCGCCTAGATATCTGTTTTTATTTTATTTATTTATCTGCATCATTACTTTGTCAGTAGCATGACAAGTTCCATGCTCACCTGTATGATTCAGGGAAAATGTGGAGGCTACTGGTACTGTTCCCATATCAGCTGCTTGCCTTGGAAGCCCTAGAGGATAGAAATGCAAGACCTTACTTGTAAACAGTAAGAAGTGGTATTGTAAAACTGTAGTGAAACATGGAAAATCCAAACTCACTGTAAGACTTTCAGTTATTTTTCAGAGGTCTTTCTTTCTGTGACATATCCAGTTGTCCCCATACCTCTGATGGTTATGTATATTAACTCTGATATTGCTTTACCTAGGGAAATTTCCAAGATACTGTTTTATAGGTAATGACTAGGCTAGTTGCTCCTGTGGATCATTTTAAACCTAGCCAGTTTCCGTTTTGGTGCCTGAATTAATCTATCCTGTTTGTTGTTACACATGGTTGATAATTATATTGCCCCTAGTGAGAATAACTACAATCATACCATGGATAATTTGAGGAGACCCATGTATGGGTTTTAGGAGCTACCTCTGTACATAAGTTGTACAGGGAGCAGTTCTGGGGTAAACTGTCTGTTACCCAGCCATAGATCCAACTTGCAGTTGAATATGGACAAGGATGAGCTTTATTTTACATGTATGGGGAGTCTGTTCCAGTGCAATGGTATCCTCTGTGAGGTGTACTTGCCCTCCAAACCTTTCTGTTGTTGTTGCAGAAGAGGTTTGGATTCCTACCAGAGTATTTCTGATGGCATTTGACTTGCCGGTGTGAGTAGGTCAGTCCATTTAGGCTGTATCCTTGCATGTCCAACACAGGTTACCTCTTTAACAGTCTATAGGCCTTGTATTCTTTTGGTAAGGTATCTGTAGGCATTCCAGCTGTGTCTGGACACATACATGCCAAAGGGAAGTTATTTTCAATGACTGGCCTAAATGCTATGCCTAGATCTAAACACAATCCCATTGTTTATAAGCTGAACAGTGCAGAAGGATATTCTTATAATAGTGATCAAACAATGGTCAAAAGTTAGGTCAATGTCCACATAAGTTCCCAGTCTTGAGTAAGAGATATTTTGTTGATGTGATAGTTTCCTGGGGTAGATGACTTCCCAAAGTTTATAATAATGCATTTTTGGCATTTAGTTTCAGGCCATGATTTTGGCACCAGTTATATACTTGAAGCAGACGTGTGCTGGATGGCTAAGTCATTTGGGGATTCGGTGACTGCCCCTAGCATGAAATCATCTGCAGGCATAATCAGCCAGAGCCCTGTGATATTAGCTTTTACTTTAGAGAAGTAGATGCCAAACAGGAGACATCTCAGCACCAAACCATGGGCATTTCACTTTTGACTGGTCTCTGTTCGGAGGTAACTTTTTCCTATTTTGATCTCCTGCTTCCTGTCTGTAAGGTAGTTGGCAACTCAGTGGGTGACATAGGGATTTATTCCCAGTTTAATTAGCTTTTCTGCTATGCCTGACCGAGGGATAACTACTAACTATTGCCATGTGACTTTAGTTGTTATTTAAACCCAATGAACTTTTTAAGATTAGTTCTGAAGAAGTCCCGAGTTACAGGGATGAAAGCGCTTAACTAATCTTTTAGTTTCATGTTACTGTCCTTGGAATAAGCTACTTTTTTTATTTACATACGTGGTGGAGTTCTATTTTTATGCTTGAGAAGATGGCTCTTATTGGTTAACATTTTTTCCCTGGCTGTATGAACCCTTTGCTTTGATATGAGTTTTGTTTTTTGGGTTGCACGATATACACACCTATTAGTGTTTCCAGGTGTATTTTTTAGTGTTTTTGGCCCAAGGGGTCATGCTACCATTCTTCCTTCCTGTTTTTGACAGTGGTAGAAATGTTTTTTACTAAACACTACAGAAGGTGAAAGGCACAATACTTCAGCGAGTGATTTCAGCAGTCATCAAGGTGAACTGACTCAGTTGCTAGATATTTTGACTTAACGCACTTTTACACCGGTACCTCTACCATCATTTATACTTTTATACCGGTACCTCCACCATCAATGGTTGGGGCTGACATTAGTAATTATGTAACGTCACAGTGAGAGGATAAACAGGACTCCTGTTAGGAATATGCTGATGGGATGGCTATAATGTACACTAATGTCTACACCCACAGTGATGCCACCAGAAATGCAACAGCACAATGTGCAGATGCACGGGATCCTTCCTTGAGACATGTTTATGTGATGAACAGAATCCATACTACTGATCCTCCACTCCACCAGTTTACACTTTGTCTACAAACTATAACTGATGTAAATTCATGGTTGCACAAGAACCAGTGGGATTAGGACCACACACCCAGCCCAAAACGTAAGAAATCGCTGAAGGTGCATACTCTACAATTGGATAAGAACTATCTGAATGTTTCAGGTGCAAACAAGTTGAGACTGTTCAGAGTCCCTTTTGGTATGGTTAAGGGTTCTTATGACTATATTAAGCTTGCAGCTATGTTCGGTAGGCATGGTATGGAGCTATTGTATTATACTTCATTGTCAAATACAGTTTATCTCATTTTAATGTTTTATTTAATGAAGCATGTTTGTTAAATGACAGTATTTTGAATGATTTACTGTTTGATTATAACAAACATTTATATGGCAACATATTCAAACAATAGATAAACAAGTAAGAATGAAAGAACTGAAAGCAGAAGAAATTGGAGATGAAGGGGAATATGCACAGGGTGCTGCTTACCCCCTTAAGGAGACAGGAGGTAATGTGAAAGGTCCCTCAAAAGATTATGAAAGAACCAATATACCCCATGCTATGGGATGAGATTGTTTGACCATTGACGGGTTCAGAAAGGATTACCACACCATATTATTATTTGAGAATTCAAGGAGAAAGCAAACAAATTCTGGAACACCAAAGGTCCAAAATGACGAGTCAGTAGGCAATAAAAAGTGTAAAATAAAAACCTCCTTGGACCACCATGAAAAGCAGCATTTAACTTTATCTAAACACTAGTAAAAAGACTAGAATAAAAGCTTTCAGGCTTTCGCCCTTCCCCAGATTCTACTCGTGTATTTTAAAAAACACATTATATACTCATAATAACCAATGGAATTCCTTAACTCATTCCCTCCAGTACAGCTCTTTTGATTGTGTACCTTTTAACTCCTAGTGGGCATGGCTTGAGTCTTTAAAAAATAAAGTTATCACCTTACAATTCTAACAAATACTCATTGACGTAGGTCAAATATCAATACAATTGTGTTTTCCATCATGTATGCTTAAGGTTTTGGAATTATTAATGCAAAATGAACAGGCAATATTTGACGCCTAGAGGAGCAGTAGGAGGTAACTGCAGATGCACCTGGAGGCGTCACTCGGACATTCCACTCCTCCTTAAAATATCAGGTTCACATTCATTAAAGCTGCTTTAGCACAAATGGCCGATCAGGTCTGAGTTTTTAGTTTACACCTCCTGAGGATCGGTTTCATAGGTAGAACTCCATTCAGTCCAGGAAAATGATCAGCACTTAAGTCGGCAATCCACTTTCTTTCCTTATGTTCAGTATAATGAATAATATTACCACCTCTACGATCTTCTTTTATCAATTGTAGTACCATAAAATTGAAGCTATGCCCCGGATTACACATAACATGTTGTGCAGTAGCACTCCGTTTCACCCCATGGTTAATATCATTAACATGTTGCAGGATTTATTCTTTTAGCATCCTGTTAATTTTGCCGACATATTTATAGGTTCATAGGTTCATAGGTTCATACTAGGCTATCTGCCCAAGGGCATTTATAAGCCTAGCCCATAGTTATGTGGCTTTCGCCACCCCTTTAGTTTGAATAAAAACTATGCCTATCATTTTGCTGTGCCTCTGTCAAGCAGTGACGCTGAAGTAATCCCTGGGGTATATCTGCAATCTCCCATCCATTGGTCAAGATTCCTCTTGAACAAGACCAGAGAGGTGCTCTGCCTCACATGTACCGGGATTTTGTTCCACAGCATAGGGAGTCTCTGGGTGATGAATCTGTCCCTCCAGCACGTTCTATTTATAACTGTGTCAAGGTTTAAGTCTCCGCCCTTGTGGTTCTGAGGGATCTAGATTTTTGAGGTGAAGCATATTCATCAAATCTGGGTTTGACATGGCCTTATATGTCAGGCACAGGTCACCTCTGAGCAAGCGGTATGAGACTGAATAGAGCTGGAGTTCTTTCAGTCGGGCAGCATAAGACATATTTTTGAGACCCTTTATCCTTTTGGTGTGGGACTTTTGGGGCCTTTCAAGCTGCAGCAGGTGTCTGGTCAGATACATTCCGAACGGGGCATTGTACTCAATCATAGGTCTAATAAGTGATGAGTACAGGGCGACGATGACCTCCCTTGATCTAGATGTGAATCCCTTCATGATCAGGTGGGTGATATAGAAGGTTTTCCTAACTACTTTAGCAACATGAGTGTCAAACGAAAGGCTACTGTCAACCTGGGTCCCCAGACCTCTGATGACTTTTTCTGTGCTCAGTGGATTGCCACCTATATGGTAGCTAGGGGTAGCCTTGTTTTTCCCAAAGGGTATGACTATGCATTCTTTGGCGTTTAACTTCAGGCCATGGCTCTGGCACCAGTTATCCATTTCTGTGAGGCCCTTCTGGAGGATATCTGTGTCAGATGTGTTTTCGACTATGGCCCAGTTTGCAGTCATCTGCAAACTTTGTCAGCCATAACCCTCCTGTGTTTGCTTGTACTTCAGAAAAGTAGATGCCGAACAAGAGTGGACCCAGGACTGAGCCCTGTGGGACACCACTTGTGACCGGCTTTGAGTCTGACATGGCTCCAGCAACTCTGACCCTGTGGGTTCTGTCACTTAGCCAGTTTGCAACCCATCTTGTGATGTATGGGTTTACATTCAAGCTGATGAGTTTTCGATGATACCTGAGTGGGGTATTGTGTCGAAGGCCTTTGCCAGGTCGAGGTAGGCTGTATGGACTGCCTTTCCTCATCAATGGCCTTGGTGACTGTCTCAAAAAGTCAACCAAGTTTAAGAGGCAGGATCTGCCTTTGACAAAGCCAAACTGAGTTGGATCCAAAGTCTGCAGGTTCCTATGTCTTTATTTATGAGCTCCATTATGATCCTCTCCATGGCTTTGCAGATAAGGCTTGTCAAGCTAATGGGGCGGTAATTTCGAGGGTCTGTGGAGGCACCGCCCTTATGAAGTGGGACCACAGTCGCCAGGCGCCACTCCTTGGGTAATGATCCTGAGGTGAGGCTAAGATTAAACAGCTGTCCTAACTGTGGGTTTAATTCCTCATTGAGTTCATGAAGCACACAGCCGGGACACCATCCGGTCCCATGGATGCTGTGTTTTTGCCTTAGTGAGGGCAGTTCTCACCTGCGCGTTGGAGATGTTTGGGGGCTACAATCCTCTGGAATAGATATCTCTCCTTCTGGGGGGGGGAGAAGTTTGCACTGAACCTGTCAGCCAGTATGTTGGCAATGTGTGTAGGTTCAGTAATTTTCACATCATTTTGAACTAATTCTGAGCATATCTGGGAGTTTCCTCCTAGGTTTCTAACATAGCTAAAGAAGGCCTTATGATTCTCTTTAGAGTCCTTGGCGATTTTTCTCTCAAAATTTGCCTTGGATGATTTTATGAGAGCTCTTAGTTTTTACTTATAATGATCAAAGGTGTCTTACCTTTCAAGGATTTTGCTCTATCTTGTAGTAGCTTCCTCCTTTGTTGTAGAGCTTGTTTATGGCTGGGGTCCACCAGACTGGACGCTTGCCTTTGGTACAGAGAGTCTTAGTTTTGTTTGGGATTGCCTGATCCATGCAGTCCTGTAGGTGCTGGTAGAAGGCATTTGTAAGTGATTCAGCGGTTTGAGTAATGTTTACCACTGGCTCAGGGGCCTTAAAGGAGACCACACTAGTTTTAGAAGTGTGAAATCGGCTTTTGAGAAGTTTTTCACTGTGGTCTTTTTGTTTCAGGTGGGGCGGGATGAGGACCTCCAGCGAGATTAGTTTATGATCTGATCTCACCAGTGAGGGGTATACTTCCGGTGTTGAACATTTTGATCCCATGTTCGTGATGATGAGATCAAGTATGTTTTCTCCTCTTGTGGGGATGGTGACTAGTTGTTCCATGGCATTTGAGTTTATGAACTCCAGGAATCTTTGGGTTAGAGTGTTCGGGCTTGAGTAGTGTTCCCAGTCTATATTAGGGTAGTTAAAGTCACCTAGTATGATGGTGTTTGGAGATACATTTATCCCTCCAATGTTTTCAGGAAGGCCATGTGAGGTTCCTGAGTTTGAGAGGGTGGCCTGTAACATGCTACAAATTGCAGAGCAGTCTTGCCTATGGTTAATTGCACCTGGATGGTCTCCGATGCATCATGCGTTGCCACCAACCTTGAGGTGTGGGTGTCCTTTATGAATATGGACACCCCCCCTCCTTTCTTGGTGTTGTCCGGATTTTGGGGCCGGAACGCATGATATGAGGTGAAACCTGTTAGTGCTGGGGTGCTCTCAGGAGCTTTGAACCAGGTTTCTGTCACAGCACAGACATCGATGTTCTCCATATTGAGAAGGGCCTCGAGTGCGTGCATCTTGAGATTGAGACTTCTGGCATTGAGCAGCATTACCCTTAGTTTTTTCCTTTTGGTGTTCTAGGGTGGTAGGTTTAGAATTTGAGCCTTGCCTAAAAAGGCACTATGGGGTGGCAAGAGCCTTTGCCAATATCCGGAAGCCCAGGGTGACAGGTGCAAGCCGCCCTTGAAGCAGCGTGGCTTGTCCAGCATGTCATCCCAGGCGGACAGACATTGGATCCCCTTTGAATGACACCAGAATTTAAGCCAATTATTAAAGCTGATCATCTTATCACTGTATTGTGGCATCATTCTAGGTGAAGGTAGGATACTGCTCAAGGTCAGGGTCATACCTGCCTGGGCTACATAATCAGAGAGCTCCTCGATGTCCCCCGGATAAATTACCTGTGTGGTATGACAGTCAGCAAATGGGGCTGGTTTATATACTCTGGTAGTGGTGATGTGTACAAAAATGTTGTCCTGTTTAATATATTGACAAGCTTTACAGATCTTGCAGCGAAAAGTGCCTTGTGTGTTAGTTATCAAGTTCAATACAGATGGTGGTCATACTTCCTTACATAATAACCTCTTTAAATTGATTGTTCTTGAAACTAAACAAGGGTCTTTCTGTAATTAATGTCCTGTGCTTGTCATCAGTCGGAATATTCCAGTTTTAATGATGTTGCATATTTTACTATTATCACTATTGTATTGTAAAGGTACTGTAATATTAGAATCTCTGGTTGAGTCAGCATTCCGTTTATATATTCCAGTATGTGGACCATACCAAGGTTTTCCTCTGGTGTCCCTCTGCTGTTTCATTTGTTCCGTCACCTGTAGATCTAACTCTTTATAACCCCGTGTTTTAAACCTATACATTAAGTTGTCTATTTCTTCTCAACATACTCAATCATCCATACTCAGTCTTAAGGTACATAGAGTTTGGCCCTTGACAGTATTAGTAAAGATATGCTTAGGATGCATACTGTCTCACACTAGTAAATTATTTCTCCAGTATGACATCTTTTTTAATCTAGTTCGTATTTGGTTCTTAACAAATTCTAGTCTGGCATCCAAAAAGTCTATAACACAGTTGGGCCAACTCATGGAAAATTTCAAAAAATCTGTACTATGTCTTAAGTACTCAATAAATGAATGTAACTGGGTCAGGGTTCCAGTCCATAAAAGAAAGACGTCATCGACACATTTTTTTAAAAAAACATAATTTATCTTTCCATGGATTATTGTCATTCAAAACTACTTGTGCTTCCCAGTGTGCCATTACTAAGTTTGCACATGTATTGGCACATGCTGTGCCCGTGGCAGCTCCCCAACACTGCCAATAGTATCTGTCGTGGAAAACAAATGCATTATTTTCAACTATTAACTGCAGAAATAAACTGATTTGCAGAATCACAGAATCACAGAAGAGTCCCGTCCACATTTATTAAGGAAACTCTTAATAGCATTAATACATACATATTGGGTATAACTGTGAATAAACTATTCACATTTAAAGTCACTGCTAACATACGCTGTTGTATACTGATATAGTTCTCCATAAATTTGTATAATGAATCTAAAAAGTGTGCTGCATCCATTAGTACTGCTGGTACTTACAGGTTCATAGGTTCATACTAGGCTATCTGCCCTAGGGCATTTATAAGCCTAGCCAGAGTGTGTTTGGCTTTCGCCACCCATTTTAAATTAATTTTGTTATGCCTTTTTCTGAGGTTAGTATATTGTGCCTCTGTCTAACAGTGACACAGAAGTGATAGCCAGGGTAAACCTACGATCTCCCATCCACTCATCAAGATTCCTCTTGAAGAGAGTCTATGTGGGACTCTGCCTAACCTGGACTGGGATTTTGTTCCAGAGTGAAGTGAGCCTCTGGGTTATGAATCTGTCCCTCCAGCATTTCCTATTTATTTCAGTGCTGAGGTTAAAGTCTCTCGAGCACGTAGCTCGATGGGATTTGGATTTTCTGAGGTGCAGCATGTCCATTAATTCCGGGTTGGACATGGCTTTATACGTCAGGCACAGATAGCCTCTGAGCAGAGCTGGAGTTTCTTTAACCGGGCAGCATATGGCATCTGTTTGAGCCCTTTGATCCTCTTGGTGAGGTACTTTTGGGGTCTTTCCAGTTGCTGCAGGTGTCTGGTAAGGTACATCCCAAAAGGGGCATTGTACTCAATTATGGGCCTGATGAGGGATGAGTAAAGAGGCACGATGACTTCCCCTGATCTAGATGTGAATCCCTTCATGATTAGGTGGCCTATATAAAATGTTTTTGTAACCACTTTGGCCACGTGGTTGTCAAATGAGAGATTGCTATCAACTTCGGTCCCCAGGTCCCTAATGACTTCTTCTGTACTTAATGGATTACCACCTATGTGGTAATTTGTGGGCACTTTGTTTTTGCCAAAGGGGATGACTATACACTTTTTGGCGTTTAGCTTGAGGCCATGGCTCTGGCACCAGTTGTCTGTTTCTATGAGGCCCTTTTGGAGGATGCTTGTGTCGGCTGGAGAGTTGATTATGGCGCCCAGTTTGCAGTCATCTGCGAACTTGGTCAGCCACAGTCCTTCCGTGTTGGCTTGTACCGCCGAGAAATATATACTGAACAAGAGAGGTCCCAGGACTGAGCCTTGTGGGACGCCACTTGTAACTGGTTTGGAGTCTGACATGGCTCCAGCAATTCTAACCATGTGGGTTCTGTCCTTGAGCCAGTTTGCAACCCATCTAGTGACATAGGGGTTTATATTTAAGCTGGTGAGCTATCTATAATGCCCGAGTGGGGTATTGTATCAAAGGCTTTTGCGAGGTCCAGGTAGGATGTGTGGACCACCTTCCCCTCGTCAATGACCTTGGTGACTGTTTCATAGAAATCGACCAGGTTTAAGAGGCAGGATCTGCCCTTAACAAAGCCAAACTGGGTAGGATCCAGTGTCTGTAGGTCCCCAATATCTTTATTTATGAGGTCCATGATGATCCTTTCCATAGCTTTGCAGAACAAGCTAGTCAGGCTTATGGGGTGATAGTTTCCAGGATCCGTTGAGGCACCACCTTTGTGGAGAGGGACCACTGTTGCTATATGCCACTCTTTGGGTACATATCCTGTAGTAAGGCTGAGATTGAACAGTAGTTTTATGTTTGGGTTTAGCTCTTCTTGGAGTTCATGTAGGACGCAGCCTGGGACACCATCTGGTCCCATTGATGCTGTGTTTTTTGCTTTGGAGAGGGCGGCTCTTACCTGAGCATCTGAGATGTCAGGGGGCAGCACTCTGTTGGGATAGATATTTGCCCTTTTCGTGGGGAGAAGTTTGCACTGAACCTGTCAGCTAGGATGTTGGCAATGTCTGTGGGCTCGGTGTATTTTTTTGTAATTTTGGACTAATTCTGAGCATATCTGGGAATTCCCACCCAGGTTCCTAACATAACTAAAGAAAGCCTTGTGATTATCCTTAGTGTCCTGTGCAATTTTTCTCTCGAAGCTGACCTTAGACGATTTTATGAGTGCCCATAGTTTTTTTGCTAATACTGATCAGAGATGCCTTCCCTTTTTGGGATTTTGCTCTATCATGTAGTAGCTTCCTCCTTCTATTGTATAGTTTGTTTATGGCTGTGGTCCACTAGACAGGACGTCTGCCTTTGGAGGATTGGGTCTTGGTTTTATTTGGGATTGCATGATCCATGCATTCCTGAAGGTGTTCATAGAATGCGTTTATAAAAGATTCTGCGGTCTGGGCCGTATTTTCCACAGGCCCAGGGGCTTTGAAGGATTTCGCCTCTGTTTTGAGGCATGTGAAATTTGCTTTAGAGAAGTTTTTCACTGTGGTTTTCTGGGCAGGGGGTGGGGTCGGGATGTGAATATCCAGTGAGATTAGTTTATGGTCTGATCTTACCAGTGAGGGATACACTTGTGGTCTGGAGCATAGTGTCCCCATGTTGGTGATGGTCAGGTCCAGTATGTTTTCCCCTCTTGTGGGAGTGGTAACAAGTTGTTCCATAGCATTTGAGTTTATAAATTCTAGGAGCCTTTGGGCTAGGGTGTTGGAGCTAGAGTAATGCTCCCAGTCTATGTTTGGGTAGTTGAAGTCGCCCAATATAATGGTGTTTGGAGAGATCTTCATATTTTCCAGTATTCTCAGGAAGGCCGAGTGGGGTTCCTGTGTTTGGGAGGGTGGTCTGTAGCAGGCTATAAACTGGAAGGCAGTTTTACCCACAGTTAGTTGCACATGAATAGTCTCTGATGCTTCGTGCTGTGCCACCAACCTGGAGGTGTGGGTATCTTTGACGAATATTGATACTCCCCCTCCTTTTGTGGTTCGGTCCAAGTTTTGGGGCCGAAAAGCATGGTATGAGGTATAACCTGGTAGTGCTGAGGTGCTCTCGGGAGCCTTGAACCAGGTTTCTGTTACTGCACAGATATCGATGTTCTCCATGCTAAGGAGAGTTTCAAGTGCGTGCATCTTGAGGTTTAGACTTCTGGCGTTGAGTAGCATTACTCTTAGTTTCTTATCCCTTGTGATACCCATGGAGGTGGGTTTGTCTTTTGAGCCTTGCCTAAAAAAGGCACTATGGGGGTAGCAAGAGCCTTTGCCAATATCCGAAAGCCCAGGGGTGATAGGTGCAAGCCGTCCCTAACGAAGCATTGTGGCTTGTCGAGCATGTCATCCCAGGCTGACAGGCATTGGATCCCCTTTGAATGACACCAACACTTAAGCCAATTGTTGAAATTGATCAGCTTGTCTTCATATTGTGGCATCATTTCTTTTAAAACTGGTCTGAATTTATGTTCGACCCATATAGATATGTACTCAGTAGCCCAGCCTTGACCTGATACTGTTGGTCTGAATGGGGGGAGTGTCCGATGTTTATGTATTTTGGGTAGTCCTTTCAATATGGGCATCTTGGGTCTCTCAATCAATACAAAGTCAGAAATCTCTTTGCTAATAATCCGTGAAGACAGCAAATCATCCAAAGTTTGTTTGACCATATTTGCTGTATAAAGTACCTGTGTTTTATTAATGCATAAATACATTCGCTGCTCTTGTAACATTGTGTACAGGCTCTGCTGTTATAACAAGATCTTGATTTTTCATAAGCTCATTCAAGACAGTTCATTCATCTTTAGTTAAATTGTAAAAATCATAACATATGTTTGCAGATAGAAGCGCATTAATCTGATCTTCACATACTTTATAAAAAAAGTATCGATTATTGGATGAACAGGTGAGTTCTGAGCAAACCCTATCATCAGATGTAAACATGTTTTAAGTGTTAAATTGTGGCAAAACATTTTCAAATCGAACACAACTTCATGCAATTTGAGCTTTCTGGCTGGCAAAAAACTAAAGCCTTTATTTAACACTCTGTATTGAGCTTCACTCAGATTAATGCAGGATAAATTGTATATTAACTTTTTTTCTTCTCCACTAATAGTCATTTTGACATCTTTCTGTATTTTCTGTCCCTGCTGGAGGAAGGTTCCTGATAAACTGGTCTCATTGTCATGGGTGGGGGAGGGGGTAAGTGATGATAGTGGAAAACAGATAGGGATGGGTACAACAAAGATGAATACTGTCACTACCACCAATAGAGAATGATATAATTTGCACACACAAATGAAAAAATACTGAACCTGCAGGGGGTTTACTGTCTATAACTACAGTCACTATTTTGGTTTATTTGAAAAAGGGTTCAAGTTTGTTGTCACAAAGAAATGGATATTTTGCTAGGAAATTGATCTTGGCTATCGCAAATAAAAATATTGGAACACAACCAAATACCAACTCCATGAAGAAAAAAAGCCTTTACAACCCCCTTTGAATAAGATGGCAATAAATTTTGAGAAAGCTTGTGAAAAGGATAAATATTCAGCTTTGAAATATAGAGATAATAGACATTTTATTTTAACAAATGACCAGAAATTTTTAGAAACTTTAACAAGGAATAAAACTATAAGGATAATGAAACCAGATTGGAGGGGGTTGTAGCCAACAGTATTGATTATGTGAGTTCTATTTTTCATATGTTACAGGATGACAAGTAAGGTGTCACATCAAAAAATAAAATTAAAATAGCACACAGGAAAATTGATCTGTATTTGGTGGGTGCTTTAACACAAGGTTTTGTAACACCAGAAGTGTACAATTTTTTATCAAACAAGCAACCATTAATACCAGCTATGTTTGGGATATGCATAACTCGCAAAGATATTCTAACCCACCCCCCATAGACTAATATTTTTGCTGAGGTTTCTAAGATGTATCCCTTTGCCATATAAATTAATAGGAAAATGATTATTTTAATCAGATACCAACATGTACTCTGAGACTTGAGATTTTTAGAAGAAATGAACACCTGGACACTGTAAGAACATAAGTTTCATCACAGTCAATATAGTCAACGTATTTACGTGTATCCTATGTGAGATTGGAGTTTTTTCATGAAGCATTAGTGGTTTGAGATTTTGGACAGTAGGGGGATTAGATTTATCATGGATTTGATGGGATATTGCAATAGAACAATTTCCCTTATTTTTTGAGGGTGGATTTTGCAGATAGATTATGGGAGTGTCTGTGTGGCATATTGCCTCCCATTTATATAAATTTGGTTGTGCTCATTTGGGAAAGAAGGTATAGTATAAACTTCTCCTATAGTCCTAATTGGAATTTTTACTGTAGATTTTTGGATGACATTTTTGTTATTCAAGAAAGAGGCTGTGGAAAATAAACCTGACAGTTTCATCCAGTATATATTTGACACTATTACTTAAAGTTCACCTATGCAAATTACTCATTATTTGGATATTAGACTTGAGATTGAGAACAACAATTCCGTTTCCTTGATTTACAGAAGTACTTCTAATTCCTATCACTACTATTAAAGTTGCCACCCATGGCATTGTAAATGTAACCAGGTTAAGGGACAGTTTATATGCGTGGTAGTGTGATATTAAAAGATTGAACTATGGAGAATACATGCTATGCTTTTTGGAGAGGGGATATCACCAGGACTCGTTGGATAAGATCTACGATGAGATGTCTGTGGAACTGAGGCTTTAAAGTATATCCTCTTGTTAGGCAACAGTGAATATACAAGGGAACTCAAAGGCAGTGACACTGTCATGCCAAAGTATGAATATTCCATGCTAATAAAACACAGTAATAACACACTGATAACAGAAGAATTTGTTAGAACCAATTGGTCAGTTTTTAAAACAGATGAGAACATTTTTAGTATAGTGGGTTATTACCCACACTTTATTTCCAAAGTAGACAAGAATGTAAAGGCTGTTTTGGAAAAGAGTAAGAACAGGACTATGAACTACAATAACAGGGACTTGTACAAAGGAACAGCAAAATGTGGAAAGTGTAACCTATGTCCTTATATTGGTGATAAGATTCCGTACTACTAAACGACTGTTGCCAATCGAGAGTATCATTTATAAAAAGCAACTGTGGTACAAGGGATATAGTATATCTAGCCATCTGTAGTAAGTGCCAATCATTTTATATAGGAAAAACAGGAGTTTTGGAAGGAGAATGTATGAGCAATTGTATGTCATTAAGAAGGGAAACAAAAGTAATGTTGTTTGTAAACATTTTTTTGAATGTAATGGGTTTATGAATTTGGCATCTTAGAAAAAATTCACTTGGGTGCAAGGGGTGGTCAATGGGGAAAAGTAATAAAGTACAGAGTGTGTAGCAGCTAAGATTCAATGCTTCTACACCTCCTGGTCTCGATGACCAAGTGTCTGTTAATTCAGTTTTGAAGAATGAGAGCAGCAAAGCTATTGTAAAGTTTATATATTAACTTACATTATTGATTTTAGTAAGTGTTTTAACTGTGGAAAATGAAAGTATTTTATTCACAGTTTTTTTTTATTTAGAGCACACTATTTTACATTAACGGTTTGTTGGTACTTTTAAGTTTACATTGATTTTAACCAATTAACTATTGTCATGTGACTTCAGTTTAAACCTAATTAACTTTTTGGATTAGTTCTGAAAAAGTCCTGAGTTACAGGGGTGAAAGCACTTGACTATTGTTTTAGTTTCTTGTTACTGTCCTTGGAATAAATTATTTTTTATTTACATACTTGATGGAGTTCTATTTTTATGCCTGAAGAAATGCCTATGGTTAATGTTTTTCCCTTTATGGCTACATGAACCCTTTGGTTTTGATTCTGAGCTTTCGTACTGTGCCTGGTTGGGGGGATTGTGTCAAAGCTTTGGCTAGGTTACATTATGCTGTGTTTACCATTTTACCTTCATGCATTGCTTTGTTGACCTTTTCAAAAAAGACCACTAGGTTGAGTAAAAGTGACCCGCCCTTGATGAATCCAAAACAAGATGGGTCTAGTGTTTGGAGCTTCCCTATTTCCTTATTGATTAGTTCTATGATAAGTCTTTCGGTGGCTTTGCATATGATGGTGGTCAGATTTATGGGTGTGTAATTGCCTGCGTCTATGTAAGATCCTCCCTTAAGTGGGTGAAAGATAGTTACTGTTCTCCATTCACTTGTCACAAAATCTCTATGGTGGTTGAGATTGAGCAGTGTTAGGGGGTGGTTAAGTTGTGCTTCGTGGTATTTGTTTGTTTGCTTATTTATTTGTTTTGTTGGTTAACCGGGAAAGTCCACTGGGGCTGAAAGAGCCCATTTTCAGTGGAAGCCCAGGGAGAAAAACCCACAGTTACATACAAAGAAAAATATTATTACAGATGACAAAAAATAGAGCAGTACTATTACATTGAATGAAAGTGATAAAACAACAGTGAAAAGGTTACAGTTCTGTACATATAGAAAAAATAAATGTCTTGTATTCAGATGACATGAGTGAAACATACCCACAAAATACATAGTGTGTATTAAAATAACACATACATATGTTCTATCTGCAGGCTCATAGCTGTGAGGAGTTAAGTACAGTGTAAAAAAAATAATAAGAGGTAAAAGGAAGGTAAGGACAGGTAAGAGTGACAGGGAATCACTAGACAGATAATGTGAAAGGAAGAAAGTGATAAACACCAAGGAGGAAAAGTCAGGAGATGGGGTTGTTTGTTTGAGAGCAGGAGCGTAACCACTATGATGAGAGACATAATATTTAAGATACATCTAGTGATGTTGCCAGGACCCATTGATGTAGTATTTTTAACTTTTGGTACTGCTTTTAAGACTAGAGCTTTTGTATTGGCTGGAATTAAATTGGTATCCGGTATATCTTGTGGAGTAAATAGAGGGAAGAGAGAGGGGTTAAGTTGAGCTAAATTTATCAACCAGTGTCTTCAGCCTAAGTGCAGGTAAAAAAAAAAAGGCCTTGTGGTTGTCTTTGGCTCTTTGGCTTGAGTGGCTATTTTAGCCTCAGATTGGCATTTGGGGGATTATACTAAGCTCTTGACTTGTTTATTTTGATGACAAGGAGAACTACTCTTCTTACCTTTAGCCAAATTGTTTTTCCTTTTATTGGAAGGCTTATTATTATGGTTCCACCACAGGGGTTTGTTTATGGGGTTTGCCTGTACTTGTTACTACAGTTAGCAGTTGCATCCATGCTGCTGGTTACATACTGGTATAGTGTGGTGATTTATGTTTCCACATGTTCCAATGGAGTTAACTGGGTTTGTTGGTGATTTGAAGCTTGTCACTTTATCACTTAGGAATTGGTAGTTTGTACCTTGATGGGAAGGGGTTTCTGGCTTTGATTTTATTTTGAAGGAGACTGCTTTATGGTCAGACCTAACTAGTGAAGAAGATTTTATTTAATCTTTTTTGGGGAGTCGCAAATTATATGTATACTGCTAGGGGAAATTTGGCAAGGGCATCAGGGAACAACTCCTACTCGTGTGTTCATGAGCAGGAGCCTGCTTTAAACAACTTCCTGCTTCCGTTCCAGGTGCAGTGATGACCTTGAGAATCCGGGAATGTAATGCATTGTGAGCAAGGATTCACTGCCCTTGGAAGAACATGGTGTGCAGGAGTTTTGTGTGGTGGAAGTCAGAAAGTGAAGTTAGTCTGGAGGCAGTCAAGCCTTCGTTAGTATGTGGAGTTCAGGAAATGGAGGTGGTGAAGACGATCAAGCTTTGAGTTATCAGAAATGGATGGAGGAGATGGAAGGGGAAAAGTAAAGGTGTCCAAACCTTTACAGGATTCTGAAATTTTATTTCCTGAAAGAGAAGGTGTGTTGCAAAGTGTATGTATTATTACAACCCTCCAGCTGGGAAGGTTGTGGGATGTTATACTGCAGGACTTAATGGCAGTGAGTGAGCCGGAGAGAGGAGAAGCAACTTCATGGACTGATATTATGGAAAGACTGCAGAAAAAAAAGGAAGATATGATTAAAACGTCTTATGCATATAAAGTACGAAAAGGATGAAAAAAATAAAAAATTTAAACAAAAGAATAAGAAGTACTTTGTAAGAATTAGCAGTAAAGAAGAAAACAAAATGGACAGGTATGATATTTAGGACGATATAGTAGCTCCACTGGGTACTTCATAAGAGGCAAGAGCTTTTATGCATATTAGTAAATACTTACTGTGACATTATATTTGAATTTGAATCTAGTCAAGTTATGAAAACGTTTTTGGGACAATGCGAGTTGCAAAAGAATTGCAGAACGTGAAGTCTCTATGTCTTTGAAATATTTAATAGGTAAAAATAAAATATACAGTTTCATAATGAAATTGAAAAAAAGAGACACTTAAGAATAACTGTTGACTGTGTAAAGAAATGATAGATAAAGGTATTACAAAAAATATATGATAGAGGTTTATGGACGGGGGATGGGAATGTAATGTTATATTAAAAATGGAAAATGACATAATTTTGCATATTTCTAGCATAACTGTGGAGGAGAACAGATGTATTGTGAAATACTGGGGGCAACAAAAAACATGTTTTTTTCCCTGGGAAAATGTGATCACTTAATTAGCTACTGTAACAAAAGAAAATGCTGTGTGTGTGGCAAAGTGGGTCATGAGGATAAAAGATACAAGATTGAAATGTTTCAATTGTGAAAAAAAGGTCATTTAGGGATGAATTGTAAAGAAAAGATAGAGGAAATTGGGGAAGGGTGAAGATATAGAACAAGGAAAAGTGCAAGGTGAACAAATGATTGAAAATGAAGAGAGTATAGTAAAAGAATGCAAGAAAAAAGATGCAACAGGATGTCTGAAGTAAGTGAATTAGAGCTAAACTGGGGAGTAACGAAAGGAAGGAAATTCCATTGGAAAGACAGGAAAAGAAACTTTTTAGGTGTGAGAGAATAAAAGGGAAAGGATGGACTGTCATGTGAGAATAAAGGATATGAGGATGGAAGAAAAATAAAAATTGTAGCGAAAGAAGTGAGAGTTTTGGCAATAAATGATAAAAGTATAATGAAAACAGAAAATAGCTGTACTAGAATGCTGTGCAAAATCTGATACGTTTTAGAAGATATAATAATTATATCAGAAAAAATTGTGGGGGATGAGATTGTCTGGTATGTAGGGACAGAAACTTGTTATTGTAGCATTATTATGTAAATCATCGGTAAAAGTTTTAGATTTCACATTAGTTATAATGGGTAGAGTAAAGATTGTAGATATGAGATGGAAATGTCAGTTTTACAGATTAATTGCAGTATATACATATGTGACAAAGGAAGAGAGGGTATATTTAAGAAATTATTTGATTAGTGACAAAGGAAGAGAGGGTATATTTAAGAAATTATTTGATTAATTTGCAGACAAGTGATCTGCTGTGGTGACCCCTAACCGGGAAAAGCCGAAAGAAGAAGATTTGATTATGCAACCATAAATATGGGTATAATATTGGTAGGTTATTTGAATTGTGACTTAAGAAAGAAAAAGGAGAGTGGAGATGTAAAAGTAACGATAGAAGTAATAAGTGGAAGCTGTTTATATGGAATGTTACTAGTAGACCTATAAAATAGGTAATTTCAAGATAGAAATAGATTATTTTATTATATCTAAGAACTTAAAATCGTACAAGAAGGAACACAATGTACTGGATTTTCTGATCATTTAATAATTAGGCTAGAAATTTAAGAAAAAAAGATAAAATAGATAATGGCATAAAAAGAATAAATGCAAAACGGATAAGGAAGGTATGTAAATGGTCAGACAATTTTATGGAAAGATCATATGGTAATAAGAATTTTTTATAAAAATTGGATGATTTGATTTGAGTTATAAGGATAAGTTATAAAAATGTTATTTGGAATGGCAAAGCTTAAAAGAGGGAAAGAAAATAATATAAAGTAGATATACTTTGAAGAATTGTAAGTAATAAGATAATTCTGTAACTAAGAAATATATGAATTGAACAAGAAAAGGTTAAAAAGCATCAAAGTTGTAGTGCCATATTAGTGTTTTAAAAGAGCAAACATTTAAAAGAACAAAGGCAGAGATGAAATGTTAAAATGACAGAGCAAGAAAATAAGGAATTAGAAAAAAGGGCAAAATGGTGGAATAATTTAGTTTAATAGTTGTAATGTATTGAGTGGTTCATTTAGAATCAGCTGCTGGACTAGATGGGATAGAATACAGTATGGATAAAGACTGGCAGCAAGATTTTGTTTTGGTGCTAAATGGATGGTTTGAAGAAGGCTTTAGGAGCTATGAAATTTATATAGAAAAAAATATGTAAGAAATTGGAGGCCAATGGTACTCAATCATTCAGTTGATAAAGTATTTATAAAAAAATAGAAATAAGACTGGAAAAGAAATTAAAAAGTAAATACTGGAGGATACAATATTTGGAAGGAAATGAAAAAGAACTCAAGAATTGTTAATGACAGCAAGAGGAATTATACATAATGTTGTATATAGGAAAGTCAATGCCAAATTGTTATGTGATTTTAAATTATTTGATAAAATGTAACATGAAGTAATATGGGATATAATAGAATATAATTTAAGTGGAAAAATTAAAAAGAAATTGAGACATCATATAAGAATAATAAAGTAAAAGTGAAGTTAGTCTGTATCGTTAAGTCAGGAAATAAACATAGAGTGGTATAAGGTAAAGATGTCCTGTGAGTAATGTTTTATTTACATTAGTTGTGAATGCACTAGTTAGCAAAATCAGCATATCTCTGAAGGTGGCAGAATATTGGACTTTAGAAGGGATCAGGTACCAGTCACGTTGGCATATGCACATATCTTAGCTTCCACCTTCCATTTTTTATTCTTTGTTACTATCCGTATACTTAATGGTCAGTTGAAGGCTATAGTCATTAGTATAAATTGAGAGAAGAGCAGAGGTATAGGTGAAGATGGCAAATAGAGGATATCCAATTTAATATGAATGAAATAACACTATTGGGTATAACATTTGGAAATGACAATATAAAAATAAAGCAGTGGGAAGATATAATTTAAAAATGAGTATGTCCTTGTTTTGGAGAACATATAAGCCATCATATAAAAAGGTGTGTATATATATATATATATATATATATATATATATAATAAACTGTTTTATTAGGAAAAATGGCATATTTGGCAAAAGTTTATTTGATTCTTATAAAAGATGAGAGAACCTTTGACAGTTGTACTCTCATATATATGGAGTTGCAAGTTGAATTCAATAAAAAGGGATGTATGTCAAGAACAAGGAGGATTGGGACTGATAAATTTAATTGTGCATGGTGCGTCATTGAATTTATATAACATTTAAAGTATATGAAAGAGGGAAATGGTTCACTAAGTGATGTACAAAATATATAAAACAAAATGGTGTATGGTAGACAGATTTAAGAGAGAAAACTGAATGGGGAAATGAAAGACTATCAAGAGAAAATAATACTGTGGAAATTGAGGTTAAGAGAGAAAGAGGAGGAAGAAAAGGAAAATTATTGTATATGAATATGATGAATGTTTTATTGTATATATCTGTGGGAAAATTGAGGAAAGAAAGATAAAGGCGTTAAAAATCTGAGTAGAATAGTGTAAAAAAGTATGTAGAATTCAGATATTTTTTATGGAGATTATCCATACAAAATTACCAGTAAAAGTCAACATGCTATATAAAATGATAGAAGAAAGAATATGTAATTATTGTGGTGAAGGCGAGACAACACTTTTACATTTAAAAAAAAAAAAAAAAGGATAAAGAAATTAAGGGAATGTTGCACGAAAAAAACTACTCACATAGTCTTAGGAAAATACAAAGTATACATATGTTGGAATATGGTTATTATGAAAATAAAAGAAGGGAACTTTTTAAAGACAATAGCTAGAAAATATTTTCTATAATTTGACCATGTGGAATGAACGAATGAAGGGGATAGTTTAATGGACATTGGCAGCGATACTGAAAAATAAGATTTTGGTTATGGGAAAAAGACTGGGGGTCATAAAGTGAATGTGTTTGTAAAAATGAAAATGTAGATAGCTAGAGAAAGATGTTTATAGAAGAGTGTAAATTGTGTATGATATGCAAATAATGTAAAGTAAATATTGTAATCATTATGTATAATAAAGGATCCCTACTGTTTTTGATGGGTGCTGTGGGATCTTTTACATCAATCTAAGCTACTACTAGGTTAAGCAGATGGTGCTTTGATTTTAATGTCCTCTCCAAAGAACGACACAGTGCAGCATCCCCCTTATGCTGCACTGCAATGTTAGCAGTCAGTCAACCTGTTTACTTGGTGGTGGAGTAGAACCCACAGCTTTCTGCATCAAATGTGAATGTGCTACTTATTGCGCCACTGACACTATAAGGGATTGTATAAGATGCACCATGCTAGTAAGTAACAGTGGGTACTCTTGACTAATTTGTTTGAGAGCATTTGTATTGACAAAGTCCAGGAATCTCTGCACTTGTGTATTAGTGGTAGTGTAGGTTTCCCTGTCTATAATTTTGTAGTTTAAATCAGTAAAATGGTGTTGGGTTTAATTCAGTGTGATTCCAGTTCTGTAGGTAGGCATTGTGGCTTTCTTTGGTCATAGAGGGAGTTCTGTTGAGAGCTAATGTATGGTACGGGACCTTTATGATGGCCATTTTGGACATAAAGAAGCTCTAGCTCATTATGTTGCTTTACCAGCCTTGATGCAAGTCTGTTCTGGACGAAGACTGAGATGACACCACCATTTTTCCCTTCCTTTGTAGTAACTTGTCTAAACGTGTGAAATGCATCATAGTCCTGTACAGTTGGAGTGTTCTCTGCCATTTTAAACCATTTCTCTCTCACTACACAGACATCTACATCTTCCAGGGTGAGGAAGGTTTGTATGGAGTGGAGTTTCTTGTTCAGGATCATAGCATTGATAAAGTAACACCTTCAGATTGTCCTTTGCTTGTTTTGTTATGTTAGTAGGTTTATCAGTTTATCTCTCCTCTTTAATTTAAATGCATTTTGCTCACCTATTTTAGCATGTCTTATGTAACAAACCTTCAGACCTCTATTTATGGACAGTATATTGTATAGTTCATAGGTTCATAGGTTTATACTAGGCTATCTGCCCTAAGGCATTTATAAGCCTAGCCCAAATTTTTGTGGCTTACGCCACCCCTTATATGAAAAAATACTGTGCCCATTAGTTTGTTGTGCCTCTGTCCAGCAGTGACACAGAGATGATTCCCGGGGTAAACCTACGATCTCCCATCCACAGGTCTAGATTTCTCTTGAACAGAGTCAGCGAGGTGCTCTGCCTCACATGGACCGGGATTTTATTCCACAGCATAGGGAGTCTCTGAGTGATAAATCTATCCCTCCAGCACGCCCTATTTATATCCGTGCTAAGGTTTAAGTCGCTTGCTCTAGTGGTTTTGGTGGATTTGGATTTTTGAGGTGGAGCATGTCCATTAATTCCGGGTTGGACATGGCCTTGTATGTCAGGCACATGTCACCTCTGAGCAGACGGTATGCGACTGAATAGAGCTGGAGTTTCTTCAATCTGGCAGCATATGACAGATTTTGGAGTCCCTTTATCCTTTTGGTGAGGAACTTTGGGGTCTCTCCAATTGCTGCAGATGTCGGGTGAGATACATCCCGAATGGGGCATTGTACTCTATCATTGGTCTGATAAGTGAAGAGTACAGGGGAACAATGACCTCACTAGATCTGGATATGAATCCCTTCATGATCAGGTGGGCAATGTAGAAGGTCTTTCTAACCACTTTAGCAACGTGAGTGTCAAAAGAAAGGCCACTGTCAACCTGGGTCCCCAGGTCCCTGATAACCTCTTCTGTGCTTAGTGGATTGCCACCTATATGGTAGCTTGGGGTTACCTTGTTTTTCCCAAAGGGTATGACTATACATTTTTGGCGTTTAACTTCAGGCCATGGCTCTGGCACCAGCTATCTGTTTCCGTGAGTCCCTTCTGAAGGATATCCGTGTCCGATGCACTTTCCACTATGGCGCCCAGTTTGCAGTCGTCTGCAAACTTTGTCAGCCAAAGTCCTCCCATGTTGGCCTGTACTTCTGAGAAGTAGATGTCAAACAATAGGGGGCCAAGGACCGAGCCCTGTGGGACACCACTTGTGACCGGCTTGGAGTCTGACACAGCGCCAGCAACTCTAACCCTGTGGGTCCTGTCCTTAAGCCAGTTTGCAACCCATCTTGTGACATATGGGTTTACATTTAAGCTGGTAAGTTTTTCTACAATACCTGAGTGCGGTATTGTGTCGAAAGCCTTTGCAAGGTCAAGGTAGGCTGTATGGACTGCCTTTCCCTCATCAATGGCCTTGGTGACTGTTTCGAAGAAGTCGACCAAGTTCAAAAGGCATGATCTTCCCTTGACAAAGCCAAACTGGGTCGGGTCCAATGTCTGCAAGTCCCCTATATCTTTGTTTATGAGCTCCATTATGATCCTCTCCATAGCTTTGCAGACTAGACTTGTTAAGCTTATGGGGCAGTAATTACCAGGGTCCGTAGAGGCGCCGCCTTTGTGGAGTGGGACCACAGTTGCCGTACGCCACTCCTTGGGCACGTATCCTGTGGTAAGGCTGAGATTAAACAGCTGCCTTATGTGCGAGTTTAATTCCTCATTTAGCTTGTGTAGCACACAGCCGGGGACACCATCTGGTCCCATTGATGCTGTGTTTTTAGCTTTAGAGAGAGCAGCTTTCACCTGCGCATTTGAGATGTCCGGGAGGCTACACTCTGCTGGGATAGTTATCTCTCCTTTAGGGGGGGAGAGGGGTGAAGTTTGCACTGAACCTGTCTGCCAGTATGTTGGCAATGTCTGTGGGTTCAGTGATTTTTGTATCATTTTGGACTAATTCTGAGCATATCTGGGAGTTTCCACCCAGGTTCCTAACATAGCTGAAAAAGGCCTTATGATTGTCCTTTGAATCCATGGCAATTTTTCTCTCAAAATTGGCCTTAGTTGATTTTATGAGTGCTCGTATTTTTTACTAATAATGATCAGGGTGACTTCCCTTTATGGATTTTGTTCTATCATGTAATAGCTTTCTCCTCTTATTGTAAAGTTTGTTAATGGCTGGGGTCCACCAGACTGGACGCTTGCCCTTTGTGGAAAGAGTCTTGGTTTTATTTGGGATTGCCTGATCCATGCAGTCCTGGAGGTGTTCATAGAAGGCATTTGTAAGTGCTTCCATAGCTTGGGTTGTGGTTTCCACTGGCTCAGGGGCCTTGAAGGATACCACACCAGTCTTGAGTAGTGTGAAGTTTGCTTTAGAGAAGTTCTTCACTATGGTCTTTTTGTTTGGGGTGGGGCGGATGTGGATTTCCAGTGAGATTAGTTTATGATCAGATCTCACCAATGAGGGATATACTTCCGGTGTGGAGCATTTTGTCCCCATGTTTGTGACAATGAGATCTAGTATATTTTCTCTTCTCGTGGGAACAGTGACTAGCTGTTCCATGGCATTTGAATTTATGAACTCCAGGAACCGTTGGGCTAGAAAATTAGGGCTTGAGTAATGTTCCCAGTCTATATTCGGGTAGTTGAAGTCACCCAATATGATGGTGTTTGGAGATACATTTATACCCTCCAGTGTCTTCAGGAAGGCTGTGTGGGGTTCCTAAGCTTGAGAGGGTGGCCTGTAGCATGCTACAATTTGTAGAGCAGTTTTGCCTATGGTTAGTTGCACCTGGATGGTTTCGAGCTTATGCGTTGCCACCAACCTGGAGGTGTGGGTATCCTTTATGAATATGGATACACCCCCTCCTTTTGTGGTGTGGTTTGCTCACTAATTCGAGCAGTTCCCAGGTACTTGTGTACATTTTGATTTTTTTAAGTCAACATTTGTTAGTGAATGCTTTCATCTTTTGTGTGAACCCAAAATGATATTTGATGTAGAAAAATGTACAGGCTTAATAATTCCTCATTGTAATCCTTTACTCAAGATAATAGTTACCTAGTTATGCAAAGCATAGTATTGTCAAGGACACTTCTTTCTGGTAGATATGCATATGTGCATCCAGCAGTGTCTCCTGTTTATAAAACTGAAAGTACTACATTTAATAACCTGATAGGTGAAAGTCTGTTCTCTGTAACGACAGTACTAAGGCCAGCAAGCATTAGGATCACTCTATGAATATAGCTTTCCTAGTTTGACAGACGAGATCAGACAGGAGTCCCCGTGGACTATGATGTTTGCAGATGACATTGTGATATGTAGTTAGAGTAGGAAACCGGTTGAGGAGATCCTGGAAAGGTAGAGATATGCTCTAGAGAGGAGAGGAATGAAGGTCAGCCGGACTAAGACGGAATATATGTGTGTGAATGAAAGGGAGGATAGAGGAATGGTGAGGATGCAGGGAGTAGAGTTGGCGAAGGTGGATGAGTTTAAGTACTTGGGATCAACAGTTCAGAGTAATGGCGAGTGTGGAAGAGAGGTGAAGAAGAGAGTACAGGCAGGGTGGAGTGGGTAGAGAAGTGTGTCAGAGGAGTGATTTGTGACAGACCAGTACCAGTAAGAGTGAAAGGGAAGGTCTACAAAAGGGTAGTGAGACCACCTATGTTATGTGGGTTGGAGACAGTGGCACTGACAAAAATACAGGAGTCCGAGCTGGATGTGGCAGAGTGAAAGATGTTAAGATTTGCACTGGGTGTGATGAGGGTAGACAGGATTAGGAATAAGTATATTAGAGGGTCAGCCAGGTTGGACAGTTTGGAGACAAAGGCAGAGAGGTGAGATTGTGTTGGTTTGGACATGTGCTGAGGAGGGATGCTGGGTATATTGGGAAAAGGATGCTAAGGATTAAGCTGCCAGGTAAGAGGAAAAGAGGAAGTCCTAAGATAAGGTTTATGGATGTGGTTAGAGAGGACATGCAGGTGGTTGGTGTGACAGAGCAAGATGCAGAGGACAGGAAGAAATGGAAACAGGTGATCTGCTGTGGCGACCCCTAACTGGGAAAAGCCGAAAGAAGAAGGCTGCTGAGCACCTTCACCCTTTCCCCGTTATGCACAGTAGTGTTAAATCTCTCCACATCATCATTGTTGCACTGAGTGCTTGATAACAAAAAATGGCCATGACTGCTTCTTTGGTATTTTGTCGGAAATTTTGAAAATCCTTGGAGTAAAAACATTGTTTACTTTTCTGCATTATTTTTCGCTGTATATGTTTTTAGAGGGTTCCCCTTTTGACATATTAGCTGTAATACCATCACACTCCACTTAAGAAAAGTCTACAGCCTGAAAGACTTTAAATGCCAACTAAGCAGCACCTGATAGATAAACGGCTCTGCACCTGCACCATCCCTGGTTAAACTGATACTAATACAGCTATATTAATTTGTGACATAACTCTCTTCTCCTTTATCTTCCTTGTACTTCCTCTTTGCCTTCCTTTGAGCTGCTGTAACTCTCTATTTTAAAAAGTTTGTTCATATACAATCCGTGTAACTGTTATTTTTAATTAAAACTAATTGACATCAAGCATGTTTGAATAATGGAACTGTTAATCATTAATGAAACTGACTGAAAATTATAATAGTATGCAAATGATGTCCATGATGTATTAATAATGAAGCATTTCTCGCTGGGCCTTTGTTGAAAAAGGAGACTGTTCAGTTGGACTTCATAGTTTCCTAGGTGTGTACTAGGCTAATGACCACTGGGGACATTTTAAGCCTAACTGTGCATCCTAGATAAGTGTAAGCAGTGCCTGGGAGATAAAACATTTGCAGGCTGTCTGTGTCTATTAGAGAGACAGGTGCCAAAACAAGGATTCATTTCCTGTTCCCCATCCAGCTGTCCAAGTTAACACTTGATTGGGTTAGTGAGGAACTCTGTTTCACATGGGGAGCTTGTTCTAGACAATTGGTAGTTTCTGGGATATATATATATACCTGTCTCTCCAGTGGGTCCTATTTATATCACAGGCAAAATTTAAGTCTTTGGAGCAGGTAATTGTGGTACTCTTTGTTTTGCAGATATGCAGGAGCTCCATCAAAATGGGATCCGACGAGGCCTTGTAAAACACTGGGATAGTGCTTTGAGGCAGTCTGAGTAGGACATGTTATTTATGCCCTGAATTCTTTTAGTGAGGGGAGACTGTAGACATTCCAGTTGTTGGATGTGCCTGGTTAGGTACATACCAAATGGGGACATTGTACTCGATGATAGCTCGGATGAATGCTGAAAACTGTGGAAGAATGATGACCTTGCACCTAGGTGCCATACCTTTATAAGTTGCGCAGCATAGAGTAATTTCCTCACTACCATAGATGCATGATGATCGTAGGAAGTTACTATGCTAAGGGTCCCAGGGCTTTTACAAGCCTAGCCAAGCTCAGCTCATGTTCCCAAGGGTGTCTGGTTCAAGCAGACACTCAAATCAGCACCTATTCCCCTGTCTAAGAGGTACACAGGTGGAACACTCTGGGTGAATTTACTGTTACCCATCCAGTTGTCAAAATTATGCTTACATAGGACCAGTGAGGGGCTTCATTTAACATGAATAGGAAGCTTGTTCCAAAGGCAAGGCGACCTCTGTGAGACAAATCCATCTCTCCAGCAAGTTCTGTTGATGTCACATACCAGATTGAGGTCCTTTGAGCGAGTGACCCATGTGCCATTTGTCTTGTGAATTTGCAGCATTTCCCTTAAAGTTGGGTCAAAGATTGTTCTATATGCAAGGCACAGGTTGCCTCTGAGCAGTAGTATGTATGACACAGGATAAAGTGACAATGATTTCAGTCTGTCTGCATAAGACCAATCTTAAAGACCCTGAATTTTCTTTGTAAGGAACCTTTGTGGTTTCTGCTTTTGCTGCATGTGTTTGGAAAGGAACATACTAAAGGGAGTGTTGTACTCTGTTATTATTGGCCTGATGAGGGAAGAGTATGGGGGGGGGGGGTTATAACCTCTTTTTTTCTGAGTAGAATAAAATGCCCTTCTTACCACTGTGGAGACATGGTGATAGAAGCTAAGGTTGCTGTTGACATGTATGCCCAGATTACTTGCTACTGACTGTGTGCTTAGGGTATTGCTGTCTATGTGGTAGTTTGCAGGAACATCACCCTTGCAGAAGGGATTGATGATGTATTTTTTGCATTAAGTTTAAGATCATGACTTTGGCACCAGTCGCTCCCAGTTTGCAGTCCTCGGCAACCTTTGCCAGCCACAGTCAATTTAATTCTAGCCTGTACTTTGGGTAAGTAGATTCCAAGCAGTAAGGGTCCCAGAATCAGTCCCTGTGGAACATCACTGGTTATGGGTCTGCTGAAGGAGGAGGAGTACCTTATTTTGACCATATGAGTTCCATCAAGGAGTCAGTTTGCAACCCACCTGACAATATATGGGTTGTTACCCAGCTGGGTGAGTTTATCAATGATGGCTGAGAGGGGGGATTCTATCAAAGGCCTTTGCTAAGTCTAGGTAGGCCATATGCACAGATCTGCCCTCATCTAGGACTTTGACTGTCTGGAAAATGTCCACCAAGTTAACAGGCATGATCTACCTGTGACAAAGCCAAACCAGGTGGGGTTGAGTGTTTGGAGACTTCCTATATCTTTAGTAATATGGTCCATGATGATTCGTTCCATGGCCTTGAAGGTAAGGCTGGTCAGACCGGCGTCCATGGATGCACCCCCTTTGTGCAAAGGGATGATGGTAGCCGTTTTTCATTCCACAGGGGCAAAGCCAGTGCTTAGGTTGTGATTGAAAAGCATGCCCAATGGTGATGCTAATTCCTGTTGTAACCCACGTAGAACACAGCCCGGGGTGTTGTCTGGTCCCTTATTGGCTGTGTTTTCTGGAGGTGTAAAGGGCATTTAAGACCTGCTCCACAGAGATGCTAGGTAGGGGATAAGTGTTTAAGAATGCTTTGGGGAATATGTGGTGAGGACATGGGAGTGAAGTTTTCACTGAACCTGTCAGTCAGCAGGCTTGATATAGCAAGCCTGTCAGCCAGCAGGCTTGCTATATCCAGAGGTTCTGTATATGTAGTACCATTAACTACGAGTTCAGCGCAAATCTTGGCCTTATTTTTGAGGTTACAGATGTAACTAAAGAATGCCTTGTAGTAATCCTTAGTTAGGGAAGCTAATTTGTATTCGTTGTTAGCTTTGGAGGACTTCACTAGGAGTTTTATTTGCTTTTTGTTTAAGGTAGGGAGTGAGTGTTTGCAGTTTTGAGAGTATTTCTTCCTACTTTTAGACAGCAATTTCTTTCTCCTATTTTATAGACTGTTAATGGCAGTCGTCCACCAGGCAGGTTTGTTTTTCTTTGAAGATTTTGCTTTAGTTCTATCCGGTACGACAGAGTCAATACAATTGTACAGGTGCTTGTATAAAACATTGGTTTATAACTCAGCATAGGTGTCTGTTCCATCAGTGTGGGAGAAGGGGCTATGAAGCTATTTATGCTATCACGTAAGAGGTTGTAATTGGCCTTGGAGAAGTTTTTTTTTAGTCTAGTTGTTGCGAAGGGGGGAAGGGGGTCTTGTGTTCTAGAGAGACTAATATGTGGTCAGATCTCAACCAGGGATAGCCAGACACTGGGGGTGGTGCAGTGGTCCCTACTTTGACATGGCCAAAGCATATGACAGTACCCCACTTGGGCACTGTGGACAAACTCGAGGATAGGTATAAATCCTTAAGTCACTCATTGGTACGTGAACACCAGATCCAGGATGTTTGAACCCCTTGTGGTTGTCACCCAGCTGGTTCAGGGTATTGGAGTTATCAAAGGCTAAATTACTGTCTTCATTCGTCTCAAAGGCCCTGATTACTTATTTAATCTCTCAGGGGCTGTGTTGTCAATATGATAGTTAGCAAGGGTGGCTCACTTCCCACAGAATACTTTTATGCATTTCTTGACATTTAGTTTTAGTCCATGGCTCTGACACCTCTGACACCAATTATTTGTCTGTGGCATCCCTTCTTGAAGATCATTAGTGTCAGTGGGGAGTTCTCTGACTGCTCCTAATTTGCAATCATCTGCATATTTGGTCAGTCAGAGGGCCTTGACATTGCACTTGACTTCAGAGAAGTAAATGTCAAAAATGAGTGGTGCCAGGGTCGATCCCTGAAGGACTGCGTTGGTGACTGGCCTCTTTGTAGAGGTGAACTCCCCAATTCTTTCTTCCCGAGTCTTGCCTGTGAGCCAGCTGTCTATCCAATGAGTGACTTAAGGATTTATACCTATTCTCTTGAGTTTGTCCACAGTGCTCGAGTGGGGTATTGTCGTATGCCTTGGCCATGTCAAGGTAGGCGGTGTGAACCATTTTGCCCTCATCCATTGCTTTGGTGACCTTCTTAAAGATGTCCACCAGGTTGAGTAGGCATGAACTGCCCTTTACAGGTTGGGTCCAATGTCTGGAGGTTTCCTATGTCTGTTATTGATTATTTCCTTGACTAATTCTTTCCATGGCTTTGCAAAAGAAACTAAAGAGGCTCATGGGTCTGTAGTTTCCAAGGTTTGTAGGTGGCACACCTTTGTGCAGAGGAAGGACTGTTGCTGTTCTCCATTCGTGAGGCACAAGGCCTGTTTAGAGGCTACTGTTAAATAGTGATTACAGAGGGACTGATAGGTCGTGTTTCATGCTGTTTAGAAGGCAGCCTGGGATGTTGTTGGGGCCCATCAATGAAGTTTTTTTTGTCTTTAGAAAGAGCAATTGTAGACCTGTTTCCTAGTGATGGTAGGAAGAGGTATATTTGATGGTATTGCAAACCACCAACCAAAGAAGAAAAAACAAACCGCCACAGGAAAACAAAACAAATTCACTTAAGCCACAAAATAATTTATTGACTCTAGTGCCTCAGCAGCAAAGCATTCAAGGAGTATAACTAAACATTCACATAACACTGAATAAATATGTACAACAGTTAATTACTAAACCAATAGTTCCTAACATAACTAAAGAAAGCCTTGTGATTATCCTTGGTGTCCTGTGCAATTTTTCTCTCAAAGCTGGCCTTAGACTATTTTATGAGTACCCGTAGTTTTTTGCTAATACTGATCAGAGATTCCTTCCCTTTTTGGGATTTTGCTCTGTCATGTAGTAGCTTCCTCCTTCTATTGTATAGTTTGTTTATGGCTGGGGTCCACCAGACAGGACACCTAACTTTGGAGGATTGGGTCTTGGTTTTATTTGGGATTGCATGGTCCATGCATTCCTGAAGGTGTTCATAGAATGCGTTTATAAAGGATATTTTCCACAGGCCCGGGGGCTTTGAAGGATTCCACCTCGGTTTTGAGGAGTGTGAAATTTGCTTTAGAGAAGTTTTTCACTGTGGTTTTCTGGGCAGGGGCTGGGGTCGGGATGTGAATATTTAGTGAGATTAGTTTATGGTCTGATCTTACCAGTGAGGGATACACTTTTGGTCTGGAGCATAGAGTCCCCATGTTGGTGATCAGGTCCAGTATGTTTTCCCCTCTTGTGGGGAGTGGCAACAACTTGTTCCATAGCATTTGAGTTTATAAATTCTAGGAACCTTTGGGCTAGGGCGTTGGAGCTAGAGTAATGCTCCCAGTCTATGTTAGGGTAGTTGAAGTTGCCCAACATAATGGTGTTTGGAGAGACCTTCATATTTTCCAGTGTTCTCAGGAAGGCCGAGTGGGGTTCCTGGGTTTGGGAGGGTGGTCTGTAGCAGGCTATAAACTGGAAGGCAGTTTTACCCACTGTTAGTTGCACATGGATAGTCTCTGATGCTTCGTGCTGTGCCACCAACCTGGAGGTGTGGGTATCTTTGACGAATATTGATACTCCCCCTCCATTTGTGGTTCGGTCCAAGTTTTGGGGCCGAAAAACATGGTATGAAGTATAACCTGGTAGTGCTGGGGTGCTCTCGGGAGCCTTGAACCAAGTTTCTGTTACTGCACAGATATCGATGCTCTCCATGCTAAGGAGAGTTTCGAGTGCGTGCATCTTGAGGTTTAGACTTCTGGCATTGAGTAGCATTACTCTTAGTTTCTTATACCTTGTGATACCTATGGAGGTGGGTTTGTCTTTTGAGCCTTGCCTAAAAAAGGCGCTATGGGGGTGGCAAGAGCCTTTGCCAATATCCGAAAGCCCAGAGGTGACTGGTGCAAGCCATCCCTGGCGAAGCATCGTGGCTTGTCGAGCATGTCATCCCAGGCAGACAGGCATTGGATCCCCTTTGAATGACACCAATACTTAAGCCAATTGTTGAAATTGATCATCTTGTCTTCATATTGTGGCATCATTCTTGGTAAGGGTAAGATGCTACTCAAGGTCAGGGTCATACTGGCCTGGGCTACATGCTCAGAGAGCTCCTCTATGTCACTTTTCATGTAGTCCAGGGAGGTACGTCTCAGGTCATTCACACCAGCATGGACAATGACTGAGTCATATTTGTACTTTCCTTGGAGTGACCTGAGTGCTTGTGTTATGTGGCGGATCCTAGCGCCCGACAGGTAGCTCCTCGTGACCTTCTCCTTGTTCAGCCTGGTGAGCGGGACGTCAGTGTTCCTGACGATAGTCACCTATTACAAGTGTATCAGGTGTGTTGTTTAGCCTTAAGGGCTGTGACTGTTCGGCACACTGGCTTTGTGAGCTATGTGTTGCACGTGTTTTGTTTTGGGGTAGCGGTTGCTTGGGTGTCTGCTTTGGAGGTCTCTGCTGCTTAGCCAGATTTTTATTTAGAGTCTCCGAGTATGTTTTTGTGTGTTTGTGTTTGGTTTGCTGTCGTGGTAGGTCTATGTGAGACTGGAATTGTAGTGAGTGTGGTTTCCTTCTCCTCCTGACTGGTTACACCAGTACTGAGTTGAGAGAGCTTAGCCTCCAGTTTGGCTATATGGTTGCATCTCTCACATGTGTTGGAATTTGTTGGGAGGAGGAGGAGATGGTTGTCTGTGCACATGAGGCAGTTGTAACATTGCCTCAAGATTCCCAGATTCACCAGCTGGACCAGAGAGGAGATTGACAACTGACCTTTGGACATGCTAGAATAGTATTGGGAATTCCTTTATAATTGAAAAAAGGGCCAATGGGGAACAAAGTACTCAAGGGGAGTTTGTGAGGGTGTAGTGCTTTTAATTTTTTAGTGCGGACTTATATAATTGCTTTAGTGAGCAAGTGCCAGGCTTTAGAGTGGGAATAGGGTGTTTATTATGAGAACTAGATCAGTTCTAAGGGAAAAAGTGAAGAGCAGACTTTGTGGAGCCGAGAATGGTTTAAACCCAATTAAGCGGCGCTGCACTATGCGCAAAAAGCCGTGCTAAAGCGGGTTTTACACAGGGGAACTTTGAAAGAGCTAGAAATTGGCCCAAAACGGCCAATAGACTACCAGATTCTTGTGCTGGGAACACTCCTCCATGGATAGATAGGCTGCTCCAAGCTCCCCACTGCCACTGGTGAACAAAGAAGCCTCCCTTTATCCAAGAAAGGAAATGGGCAACACAGGAACTTTCCAACAACAAACAGGACAAACTTTAAAAGTGCAGGTGCAAAAACAACTTTAAACAGTTCAAAAAGCAGAAATACTTGTGGTTTAGCTAGATCGGACAGTCGCCCAGGTAGTAGCAGGAAAACAAACACTTTTATCGGGTTAGCAGTCTCTCTTTTAGCCTCTCTGCTGCTATCACCACTCTGCAGGACCACAAGGAGCTTGCTGAGTAGTAACAAGCGCAAAACTGCGCCAAAGTGGGTTTTATACAGGGGGGACTTGAAAGAGCTAAAAATTGGCCCAAAACGGCCAATAGACTACCAGATTCTTGTGCTGGGAACACTCTTCCAGGGGCAGATAGGCTGCTCCAAGCTCCCCACTGCCACTGGTGAACAAAGAAGCCTCCCTTTATTCAAGAAAGGAAATGGGCAACACAGGAACTTTCCAAAAGTCCAGAATACAGCAAAGCCTGTATTTGGACTACTCTAGGTGAGGAAAGATGGGAAACAAGGATAATTTTATTTTTTTCCTGTTTGCAACAAACAGCAGAAAAATACAATAAATAATTAACACAGGCTAGCACACTTGAGTGTGTAGCCTCAACAGGTAAATGCAACAGACAGGACAAACTTTAAATTACAAGTGCAAAAGCATGCTAAAGCTGGCTTTAAAGCAGGGGGTTAGAAGAGATAGGAAATGACCCAAAACGGCCAATAAGCTACAGGTCACTGGGCTGGAACCACTCCTCAAGGGACAGATAGGCTGCTCAGAGCTCCCCACTCTCACTGGTGAACAAAGAAGCTCCCTCCTATCCAAATAAGAATATGGGCAACACAGGAACTATGACACAGCCCAGAGATCAGCAATACCTGAAGACCTGACTATTGTAGTTCAGTAAAGGCGGGGAAATAAGGATTTTTTTTTTTTTTTTTTTTTTTTTTTTTTTTTTTTTTTTTTTACAAATTAGCAGAAATTAGGTACAGAAACGCAGTAAATGCTTTAATTTGGCTATCACACTTGAGTGTGTAGCCTACCAGTTAAACTAAGCAAAAACAAACTTTAAAAGTGCAAAAAACTCAGAAATACAGGCAGGAATGCAATAAAACAACTTTGCAGGGGAGTGTCACAGATCAGATTTACAGTAGGGGCGGGCAACTGCAAAGCCACCAAGTATAAGAGCAAGACACCAACTGGGAGGGAGAGTGGGGACAATAGCCTACAGACAGTAGCACTAGAGAAAGCACAAACAGATAAAGATTTGTAAAGATACAGAATGCTTTTAACTGCAGACAAATCAGTTACTTGTGCAGATTAGTTAATAGCAATAAAATACACTCTAAGACTAAAAAGCAGACAATAAAAGTGCTATATATTAATTGTTAAAAACAATAATCTGTATAAATAATCGAAAAAAAAACAGGATACTTGTATATCTCAGCTAACAGCTGCAGTCAACAACTTATCCATTCTGCTCAGTGTGTATAGGCAGAAACCCTATCAAAGTTGGGGCTTAAATACCAGAAGAACAACTTTTTTTTTTTTTTTTTTTTTACACGAACACAAAAGAACCAGCCCCCACTCAGCAGACTATTAACACAATCTAGCAAAGTTAAAGAGGCTTCAGCTAGAAACAATAGCCTACAGACAGTAGCACTAGAGAAAGCACAAACAGATAAAGATTTGTAAAGATACAAAATGCTTTTAACTGCAGACAAATCAGTTACTTGTGCAGATTAGTTAATAGCAATAAAATACACTCGAAGACTAAAAAGCAGCCAATAAAAGTGCTATATATTAATTGTTAAAAACAATAATCTGTATAAATCGAAAAATACAGGATACTTTTATATCTCAGCTAATAGCTGCGGTCAACAACTTATCCCCTCTGCTCGTGTGTATAAACAATAGTTCTACCAGAGCCATCATTCATGCCTAACAAAATTATATCTATAAAATGAACCTGATTGCCTATTTGCACTCCAGTGAATCTAAAACTAAATCTATTATCATGCAGCAAATTAATACATTTGTCTGCCTTGTCCCTGCCACCCTTACAAACAAAAATTAAATCTATATAATGAAAATATTTAATAACATGTTCTACAAAATGCCTTTGCTTAAATAAATATTCTATTTCAAACAAGGACGTGGTTAAGTTAGCATACATGGGGGCAGAGGAAGCCCCCATGGTAGTTCCATGAATCTGGTGAAATAACTCATTGAAAACAAAAAATAATTTTCCAAACAGAATTGAACTAAATCAGTAATAAAATGTTGATAATGGTGTATCTCCTAAAGAATAATATAATGCTTGAATACCATGACTGTGCAATATATTAGTGTATAAACTTTGCGTATCCATCACTATCCGATACATATCTTGTTCCCATACTAAACTAGAAACTTTACCCAAAAAATCTTGAGCGTCTCTATTGAAAAAATGCGTTTATTTAACAAAAGAAAATAAATATTGATGTAAAAATAAACCCAAATTATGCAAAAAAAAAAACTTGCAGGTGGCAACAATAGGTCGACCTTGTAACTTATCCAATCCCTTATGAATTTTAGGTAGCCAATAGAAGGTTGCAAAATTACATCCCTGTACAGCATATTTCCTATCCACATAATTTTGACTAAAATAATCCAAATCTATTACCCTTTTCCAACAATAAATTATACTTTTCAAGTGCCTGTAAACAGAGGTATCATTCAACAATATATAACACATATCCGCATATTGTTTGAAATTCATCACAATCCTATTGCCTTTATCAGAAGGCTTAACTACTTACTCATGATTAGTACTAACCTTCATAAGTGCTTGCCATTGTTGAAAGGATAAGTTATAATTCACATTGAATTTAGATTTCAAAACCTCATTAATTAAAGATTCAACAGAGAAATTAAAGGCAGCTGAAAATTGCTGAATAATTTCAAATGTGGTCTATATCATAACATCGAACAGCAAAAATGTTGACTTACCTTTCATCGACACGAAAATCTCGAAGCTGCACTTCATCGAACCTGCAAATCACCGATTTGGTAGGCCAACAACGAACGCGACATATAAACACTTAATTATTTTTACCTCAAAGGAGACCATTTTGTTGTTTGACCTTACCAGGGAGGACATATCTCCCATATTACTGAGGACCAGATCCATGTTTGACATATTGACAGTCTGTTCCAGGGAGTTTGTGTTTACAAAATGTAGGAATCTCTATGCCTGCACATTTGGTGTTGTGGATGATTCCCAGTTAATAAGGATAATTAAAGTCACCTGTGAATATGGTATTAGAATGTTTCCAGTAAGCTTAAGTATGTGTTATGGTTTTCCTGGGTCATAGAAGAAGACCTATGCTTGCAAGGAAGTGGTATGGGATTTTGCCTGTGTTGATTTGAATGTGGAGATGCTCAAGTGCATCATGATGTTTTATCAGCCTGTCCGTGTAGTAGCTATGTGTGAAAGGTCTTCTACACTTGCAGTACTGGGATGCTCATATGGCTTTAAACCACATCTCAGTAACTACACAGACATTGGCATTCTGTAGAGTAGGGAGTGGAGTTTCTTTTTTAGACTCATAGCATTGAGCAGTAACACCTTTAGATTTTCTTAGTTTTTATTTCCTATGTCAGAAGCATTTTCACTCTGGCATTGCCTGAAAAGGATGCTATGGGGAAAGGCATTGTTTTAACTAATATTTGAAAACCTAGCAGGGAGAGTTATTGACTCATTCACTCAAATGGAGCTCAGGAAGTTTGCACTGTAACTTCCAATGGGCGGAGCCTCAGCCTTTGGACAGAATCAAACTATGTCCTCACATTTCAAACAAATGTTCATATCCCTGGAATCACAGGGGTTATGAAAGCAGTATAAATGGCAAACTCTTCAGCATTTACTGTTCTTATAGTGGTAGTATTATTTAGGTTCTAGGTCTTAAACTAAGTTTTATAAGTCACAGTAAACTAGGTTCTTGGTCTTAAACTGAATTTTGTAAGTCACAATAAACACATTAACTATTACATTTGTAATATTTTGTAAAGAACTTAACAATATCAAAGCAACCACTCAGTGTACACACTTAGTGTCAAAAGCATTTTATTCATCTAATTGAGAGCTTTCATATGAGGCTAATGAGTTCTGTCTGTTAGTTGTTGAGCTATTTAGAAAAATGTGAAAAGTTATATGCATATAAATTAATTTCATAAAAACAACAGTTAATATCTATTTTGCTGCACTTCACAGAGGTCAGATATTAATGCAGTTGAGTTTGCTTTTGTGCAACCTTTAAGTTGAAATATTTTAAAACTTTGTACATAGCATGGTTTTGGAATTATTTATGCAAATATGAATGAACAAGCAATGTTTGATGCCTAGAGGCGTCAGCAGGAGTTAACTGCAGATGCACCTGGAGGCGTCACTCAGATGTAAGTCGGTCATCTTCATTTTGTATTGTGGGAGCATCCTTAGAGAAGGTAGAATGTTTCTTAGTGCTTAGCTCATACCAGCCTGGGGCACACATTCCAAGAGCTCCAGTATAGCTATCTTCATATAATCATAGGAGGTACATCTTTGTTCATTTACACCCACATGGACTGTAGCTGGTACTTGTGGTTTAATGACCTGTGTGTGTGCATAATATGGCAGATCCTGGCCCCTGATAAGTAACTGACCGTGGCTTTCTCCTTACTCAGCCTGGTGAGTGGAACAGCCAGTGTGTCTCACAGTGGAGTCTTTAGTGACCAGAATTTTGTGTTGTGCAGGGGCTTGCCTTATGGGCTTAAAAGTAGAGGCTCCATGAGGTGTGGGTGGGATGGTTACATTAAAGTGCCTTGGTATATATGGGTCTATGTGTCTGCTTTGTGCTGTGTGTGATGACCTGATTAATATTAGGAGTGCCTTTGTGTGAGAGCTTTGCCTCCAGTGACATTAGGTAGATACATCTCTCGCATACCTTATCCGTTTCTTTGTGAATTAGCTGGTTGTCAGTAAACATGAGGCAGTTTCTGTATTGTTTCAGGATGCGCTTTTCTGTCTGGCTGGGAACGGACATGGTGGGAAAGTTCATATCCATGGAAACAGGCCCCCTTTTTATTGATTAGATTGTTGTGGTGAAAATATTTTATTTATTTATTTTATTTTACATTTGTTGACCGGGCTAGTCCAGCTGGATATATGTCCATTTTCAGTGGAGGCCCGGGGAGAAAAGCTCCACAAATTACAACAACATAAAAGGTCAAGACAAAGACAATAACAGTATAATTTGGTACATAAGTTTTAACAATTATAGTACAAGCCTAAGATTATATATTTTATATTTCAGTAGGAAAAAGGAAAATTTTATCTAAGAATAGATGAATAAGACTAATACATTTGTATTACAAATGGTGTAGTACAAATCTTTATAACATATTACAAAATTAGATACACCTAGTAATTTATGATAAGAGATACTAAGGTCTCACAAAAACCTAAGGAAAAAAAAAAACACTAGAGATCAATAGATAGAGTATAGAAGAACAGTAAACAAGGATGGATTTCTAGTGTTATTTAACACATAGGTTGTGATACTATATGAAGGTGTTTGATCATTCCACACTATATACTTATTTACATGAGAAAAAATCCTAAGGAAGGTTAAGCTCACTAAAAATTAGTGAGACAACACAAGATCATGGGAGGCTAGGAATTGTGGGAGTCTAGTTAATAGTCAGGTACTTAGTCTGGGTTAACACAGGGGCATAGCCAGTGTGATTTGAGGTAGGGTTTAAGCTTGCTTTTAAATAAGCTGACAGAGGATATTGAGGTTAGTTGGCTTGGGAGGATGTTCCAGGCTTTACCTACTGTATTGGAGAACAAGGTGTCACCAGCTAAGTTGTTGGATTTTGATATTTGTACAAGTAGGTTATTAGCTGAGCGTAAGGTCTTGAGGTTATTATAGGGGATGACTAGGGATGTAAGTATGGGTGTATTTTGAGGTAAATACAGGATCTTATGGGCTACTATTAATTGATTGAAAAGTATTAAATTTGGCAGCTCTAACCATCCTAACTGATTCAGATTGATACAGTGATGAGTTCTATAGGAGGACCCAGCTGCAAATCTGGCAATATTGTTGTAGGAGGATGTAAGTTTACTCAGATTACTTCTACATATTTTGGTATAGATAGGGGAGGCATAGAGCAAGGTAGAGATGAGGTGGGTACGAGCAATAGTAACCCTGGCTGGAGGTGTAAGAAAGGGTTTTATTCTATAGAGGTCAAGACAAAGACAATAACAGTATTGTTAATGTGAGGTTCAAAGGACAAGTTGTTATCTATTAGTACCCCGAGTAGTTTGGTGGTTGGTTCAGGAGATATTATAGTTCTATCATTTGAAGTAATAGTAAAGTTAAGTGGGGAGGTTCTGCGGGTGGGGGTAAATAGTAACATTTTTGTTTTTTTGGGGTTAAGGATAAGAGGTCTTTGTAGGAGCCAGTTTTCAACTGTACTAATGGTCATTTGGGTTAGTGACTGAAGTTCTGATTGAAAAGCTGCAGCGCATATGAGTTTGGAGTCGTCGGTGTATTGGATACAGTCAGCTTGAGGAATGAAGGTCATTTGTAAAGATGGAGAAGAGTAATGGGTCTAATATAGATCCTTAAGGGACCCCTAGAGTGACTGGGACGTGGGAAGATAAAGTATTTTCCCATAGTACAGCCTGTTGCCTGTTATGTAAGTATGATTGGAACCACTGTATAGTATGGTTGTCCAATGACAGGTTTTTGAGTGTGTCTATAAGGAGGTGGTGATTCACCATGTCAAATGCTTTGGACAGGTCAATAAAAACAGCTGAGGATAGAGTATCAATATTACGATTACTGTTAATATGGTTAGTGAAGGATAAGAGAGCAGAGGTGGTGCTATGAAATGGTCTAAAGCCATGTTGACAGGGTGCTAATAAATTGTGATTGAGTAGGTAGGTTAACAGTTGTATATGTATACATTTCACCATTATTTTTGCCAAAGGAAATAGAATAGCTATGGGCCTATAATTGGACAACTCTTTGGAGTTACCGCCCTTATGCAGGGGAATTATGTGAGAGACTTTCCAGATTAGGGGAATAGATCCTTCAGAAATAGTTCTGTTAATGAGGATGGATATGGGGTAGGCTATGACTTTAGCAGCTTTTTGCATGTATTCTGCAGGTAATTTATCAGCAGAGAGAGTAGTGGGTTTAAGTTTCTGTATGAGGTTACAGATGAGTGAAGTGGGCACTGGCTGAAAATGAAATTGATGAGAATTATTGGTAAAGGTTGTGGCAGAGCCTGGGATGCTGGGGGATAGCTGGTTGGCTAGGGATTGTATGGTTTCAGTGAAAAAAGTATTAAATGAGTCAACTATTTGGATGGGATTGTTGTGATCAGAGCCAGAGGGAGAGGGAGTACTTGAGCATCCAGGGTGTAGGAGGTTATTGATACCTCGCCAGACTTTTTGGGGAATATTTTGGTTGGTTTGTTGTAGTTGGTAGTAGTAGTTTCTTTTATCGGCTATTATGGCTTTTTTTGTTTCATATCTTAGCTGTCTGAATTGCTGGTGGTCTGAGGAGCTTTTTGTTGAGTGCCATTTGGCCCATTGTTTATTTCTTTGGAGGATTTTTTGTTTGGTCATTTTGGTGAGCCATGGTGCCAGTTTGGTTCTAATTCTAACTTTGCGTAATGGGGCATGGCTGTTTAAAATGGTTAGAAATTTAGAGTTAAAGTATTTCACGGCATTATCTATTGGGAGGTATTTCAGGGGTGACCAGTCACAGGTGACTAGTTCAGCTTGAAAGTGAGCAGGGTTAAAATTTTTGGTAGTGCGAATAGTTCTACAGATGGTAGAGTTTAGCATGACAGTTTTTGTTCTGATTAAATAGGTAAGCAAGTGATCACTTATGTCCTCAGGGAGGGTGCCTGTTTTATAGTTTAGTTGGGGGGTATTAGTGAGTATCCAGTCAAGGGTACTAGTTTTGTTGTTAGTTTTATTGGTGCGGGTTGGGGATGTTATAGTTTGGGTAAAACCATATAAGTTGATATGAGTAGAAGGCTGCTCAAATATACAGGAGTTCCAGTTAATGTTAAAATCTCCAAGTATAATGGTTTCTTGGGGGTAGTTACTTGAGAGCCAGCTGAGGATAGCCTCTAATGTATTGATGTTATTGCCTGGGAGAAGATAGACATATGATAGATATATGGCTTTGCTTTTGTTAAGCTGAACCTTAGTTAGAAGAATTTCTGCATTGTTGGAGAGAGGAGGTTTGGAGTCTAACAAGGTAACTTGTAATCCATTCTTATAAATTATGGCTACGCCTCCTCCTTTTTTAGTGTTATGGTCATGTCTTATGATATTATAGCCAGGGGGTAGAACTGCACTGTCTTGTATTGATGGATTAAGCCATGTTTCAGACAGACAGAGGATGTCAAAGGAATAAACCTCAATAAGGGCATGCAGGTGAGCTATTTTGTTATTGATGCTACGAATATTAAGATGAGCTATCAGGAGAGAGGTGGGGGGCTTGGTAAGTGTCTGTGTGATTGAATTTGTTGGTGTATCAGGCTGTGTAGCTGTGATAGTGGTAAGACCTGGGTTAGGGTGTATATCACCATCTAACAGGGAGTGGACCTGAACTTTTAGGATGAGTTGTAGAAGTTTAAAAATTAGGTTCTTATTTTTTCTAGCTAGTGGGTTAAATTGAGAGATGTGATGGAGTCTATGAAATATGGCTGCTGAGTACTTAGCTGAGCTGGGGAGGTTGCCAACACTATGAGTGGAGCTGGGGGTAAGGACAGAGGTGTGTGTGATGTAGGTATGCAGTCCTAGGAATCTGTGGTGTTCGTAGAGAGTAAATAGATAGGGAATGATAAGTATAATTAGGAGTAGTAATAAAGGTAAGGGTTTACAGGATCCTTGAGCCATTTGTTTAGGTTAAGGTGGTTAAATGTAGGGATATTTGTGGATAGAGTGGTAGGGTAATGTATAAAGGTAAATGAGTGATGGTTCTTTAAGGGGGAGGAGATAGGGGTAAAGTGAGAATATAATAGAGGTAATAGCACTTTAAGGGGAGGAGTTAGAGGTTGGTCCTAATGCATAGGGGTGTGGCAGTTAGAGTATAGTCAGGAGTAGCTGGTTTGCAACTTTGGAGGCAGTGCCTGCCACTGCACATACTAGTTTACTAGTTGCCCTGTGTGCAGCTAAGTACTGACGAAATTTCAGGAAAAATGTCAACTCAAAGTGCCTGCTTCTGCCAAACACTTGAGGGGAAAGGAAAGTAGACCTTAATGATTTATTGATGAAGCTTTTAGGGAGATATTCTGAAGTTGGGTTAGACAGTAGCTAATCAAGTAGTACTAATTAAAAAGAAAACCTTCGCTCTGTCAATAACGATGCTGGGATACAATGCCTTTTGGCTTCTTCTCTTACCAGGTGCAAAACCGTAGCACTAATCCCAATAGGCTCTCTGGTTATCAGTAGTCTTGTCCCAGATGATACAGGGGTGTGTAGGTTTGTTGGTTTTCCTGGTAGAGTGTGTATCACGAAACAAATTCCCCTGCACGTAGGAGGCTGCACGGCAAATAAGTGCTGAACAAATTACGAAATTAAAGCCAGCAACATTGGTGAACTGTGCCATATAAAGTAGTTTATTAAAAACTACTAAGACCTCATTCTATATAAAAAATATAAACAGACCGGTTTCGGCCAACAGAGATCTGGCCTTCTTCAGTGAAATACAAAAAATATATAAAATGGTATGGTCTTATATAGAGAATAAAGACATTTCATTGGATGACATTTACATATGAATTAGTGAACTCATTAATATTAAATACAAAAAATGTGATAACATATCATATTGAGTTCACTCAAAAATATTCATTAAGTCCTGGATTAAACAATGCTCCAAGTTTAGTTATCCATTTTTTCTCCCGGGCATCAAGTTTCTTATGCCAACCAGATTTTTGGCTACGATCCCCAATAAGTTTATCTATAATAATAAAATGAAATTGTGCTGTTACATGTTTGAGTGTGTGTTTGTATAATGCATTGGTTGTCCTTTTACATTTAATATCACTGAGATGTTCAGACATTCGTAGTCTGAATGGTCTGGAAGTCTGACCTATATAAAATGCATGACAACTACAACAAGCCATATAAATCGCCCAGTCTGTATTACAATTGGCAAAAAAACGGATATCAAAAACAATACTGCTATTACTACTAGTGAATTCCTTGGACTTCAAAATGTGTTTACAATTCACACAATGTCCACAGGGAAAACATCCAATCAATCTATCACCCAAAATAGTAGTTTGATATAATATAGGTAATATAGACTCAGAATGATGTTTATAATGGTTAAAATATCCCGCTAGATTTTTTCCTTTACGGAAAGAGAAAGAACAAGTATTAGGAATTAGTGATTGGATCCTACTGTCAGCTATTAATATGTTCCAATTGTTTTTTACAATATTAACAAATCTGTTGGTATTCCTGTTGGTATTTTCTGAAGTATTCAGAAAATTTCCCGAATATAATTCTTTACTCCATGCCTCCAGCTTTCATCCAAAACATATAGCCAGAAACATTCCAAAATCACAATTTCTTAGAATAAGACGTAATTGTTCTGAAGATGTTAGTTTTAAACATCATGCTCAGGATTTACATAACAGATTTATGGAGAGAGGTTACAGCTCTGGATATGTTACTATGGCTCATAATCATGCTTGTGGTTTGAATAGGGAAAATCTATTAATGTATAAACGGAAGTCTCCACCATCCAATATACTTCGGTTCACTACCACATTTGGCAGGAATACCAACAGATTTGTTAATATTGTAAAAAAACAATTGGAACATATTAATAGCTGACAGTAGGATCCAATCACTAATTCCTAATACTTGTTCTTTCTCTTTCCGTAAAGGAAAAAATCTAGCGGGATATTTTAACCATTATAAACATCATTCTGAGTCTATATTACCTATATTATATCAAACTACTATTTTGGGTGATAGATTGATTGGATGTTTTCCCTGTGGACATTGTGTGAATTGTAAACACATTTTGAAGTCCAAGGAATTCACTAGTAGTAATAGCAGTATTGTTTTTGATATCCGTTTTTTTGCCAATTGTAATACAGACTGGGCGATTTATATGGCTTGTTGTAGTTGTCATGCATTTTATATAGGTCAGACTTCCAGACCATTCAGACTACGAATGTCTGAACATCTCAGTGATATTAAATGTAAAAGGACAACCAATGCTTTATACAAACACACACTCAAACATGTAACAGCACAATTTCATTTTATTATTATAGATAAACTTATTGGGGATCGTAGCCAAAAATCTGGTTGGCATAAGAAACTTGATGCTCCGGAAAAAATGGATAACTAAACTTGGAGCATTGTTTAATCCAGGACTGAATGAATGTTTTTGAGTGAACTCAATATGATATGTTATCACATTTTTTGTATTTAATATTAATGAGTTCACTAATTCATATGTAAATGTCATCCAATGAAATGTCTTTATTCTCTATATAAGACCATACCATTTTATATATTTTTTGTATTTCACTGAAGAAGGCCAGATCTCTGTTGGCCGAAACCGCTCTGTTTATATTTTTTATATAGAATGAGGTCTTAGTAGTTTTTAATAAACTACTTTATATGGCACAGTTCACCAATGTTGCTGGCTTTAATTTCGTAATTTTTTCCTGGTAGAGACCTTGAGTAGCAGCCAGATCAATCGGAAAAGTCCTGCAAAGACACTCCCCTGCCTGATCAGAGACCATCAGGGATCAATGCATCTTGCTCTGTCTCTCACCAGGAGAAAAACAGAACTGCAATTTCTAAGCTGGCACCTATGAAGCAGTTGTCAGGCTATCTGGTGATCAGCAGTCCCCATGAAATAATGTCCCTATGCTGCTTCTCTCATTGGGAGTAAAACAGAAACACTAATCCCAAGATGGCTTCTGAGAGGCATAATGTGGGCTTAGCAATATTTGGTGGTCTTGGACCAGATGTTGCTGATTTTAAAGGTAAGAAGGAAAATGGATCAATATTCTAAGAGTTGCAATGTGCATTAATCAATTAGATAAACCAAGGGTAAGACAAGTTTTAGCAGTCTAAGGGAAGAGTCACTAATTGTAAGAGCATCTTGGTAGATTAGATGCAGTTGTCACGTAATATTCATTGCCATGTAAGTGAATTGGCTGTTTCTCATCTGATTTTTTGTTTTGTTGCTGGACTTTTTAAAGAAAGTACTGTGAAATTGTATGCCTTTTCTGCAGCTGAAAGAAAGGGAGTTGTTACAGTATCTATAAAAGGAGTAAGAACACTAGCATTTCAGTCGCAAGAAAATAGTGTCATTGCAGTAGCAGTTCTGAGTACTTTTGTTTTTAAGTGAATAAAAGTAAGAGCATAGAAGAGACAGTAGGGTGTTTTAGTCTCATGTTCTTGGATAGGGATCACCGAGTTCATTGTGGGCAACCGATTACTTAGCCATAAAACAAAACTGCATAAACATGTCTACCTCATTCCATCATTGACTGTTACAACAAAATAAAATTAGTACGGACTTGCATCAAAAATAAAAGCTGAAGAAATACTGCCTCCTGGCTACATTGTCCATAATGTTTGTACTCGTAGTTGGTGGTGTAGGAATTTATTTTCAAAAGCTTTTAACCTATTCGTGCACCCCATACAGCCACCAGATGTCAATAGTATTGAAATCCTAGTTACTACTCTTAAAATTAACTAAAAACACTCTCTGTATACCTCCTGTAGTGCCAACAAATCAGCCTCAGAGGATAGATTATCTTTGCTAGCTGCAAATATACCTCTTGAAAGAACAGGGTCAAGGTCCTAGGTGACCTTAACCTTGATAAGCCCAAGTGTACTTGTAAAACTGTTCACCTTACTATCAGTTTGCATTGATTAACACAGCTAATGCAGATGACCAAAAGAATGGAAAAGAAAGTATTTTAGACTGAATATAGATAACAGATCCCATGCAGGAATTATTCCTGACAGTATTACTGATCATAACCCGGTCTTTGCTATTTGGAAATGCACCAAAATTCACAGAAATGTCCAATGTAAAATAGTCAGAAATGCAACCGGAATTGATAAAGAAGCTTTCTTCTGTAGTGTTATGGTTAGCAGCTGAGGACCATTAAAAATGCTGCATTTAGATGATTCAGCAATTCATTTTAACAAAACTTTCTTGTCCCTAGTAAACGTTTTTGCATCTTAAAGCAAAGTGCCTATCAAAACCTGTGCCATGGCTTGCACCAGAGGTAAAACAACTTGTGTATAACGGAGGTAAAGCAAGGAAATATTATTTATTTGCCTTTGTTTACTGAGAAAGTCTGGCTAGTAATACCCATTTTCAGCAGAGGCCCAGGGAGAAATGCTACAAAAAATTATTGTAAATATCTCATATCATCTACTATTTAAAATGGCTTTGAAAATGTACCTCTCAACAAAACAGTCCTTGACTTGACACCCTCATTACTAAGCCCTCTTATTCTAATAATTTTCCACATAGAGTTTAGAAATCTGGTCTACCAGCAAAACAATTCTTCTGTTATAGCTGCACCATTAAAATGTTACCATCTTATCAGCCAAATCAAATAAATATAAAATCCTCCCACTTTCTCACCTGTTTACATGTCTCAAGTGAATCGCTGTTTGGGTAAAACTTGCATATTGAACAAACCAGAAGATAAACTGCAAATTAATGCTGACTCCATCCATCCATAACCACTTTTCCCCATTTTTACACATTGGGTCTGGGTGTCATTTCAACAGTGGCAGTCCTCTAGAGCCTAGGTTCACACCACCAGGTGTCTCACCCTGCTGTGGCTGTTTTTCCATATCACACACACACACACACACCTGTGGCTAATTTAGTGTGTCCACTCCACTCAGAGGAAACCTATGCAGACTGCACAGAAGGCGGGCCCCAGCCAAGAATCGAACCAGTGAACCCCTTGCTCTGAGGTGACCACACTATCCGCTGCACCACTGTGCCACCCAGTAAAGTAATGATGAATGTTCTTTAGATATGTGTAACTGTAGCACACTGTAAGTGCTGTATAGTGTAGTTAATGTGGTTCTCAACAGTTAAACACTGAGCTATATACAGTCTTTCACTGTATATTTTTACTGTTAGGTCATGCTAATTACCTGTGAAGTAGCATGTTGGACTTTCCCAGTAATCTAAGGCAAGTAAATAAATACTAGTTATGGTGTGGGGAGGTTTCTTTTGACTAGAATATTCATTTAAAGTGTACAGTGGCCATTATGTTTCTACCAAAGTTGGCAAATAATATTCTGTAGGCTGTCTAATTCTAAAGGGCAATTCCAGCCATTCCAGAAAGAACACGGTCACTTCATACTTCACTCGTCTGACCCAGAATTGAATATGTAAACTGCATTTTGCAAGCTTCAGACTACCTAAAAGATCTTCAAAGCTGCAGATATTTGTTGCTATAAAGTAATAGGCTAGAAAAACAGAAACTTGTCAAAAAGACTTTACAAACTGCCGTATTTTGAGTCTTAAAGTTCCATAGTGGTGATTTCTCTTTTATATGACACATCTATACAGCTGTTTTTCTCTCTCTGTAGTTGTCCTTGTTGGTCATGTGTGGGAACATCATTATTTTCTTGTAATCCTTGTGATAAAGTTGCAAGTGGTTTTGCAAACAGTAGAGCTTGTAGTGCACTATTTCACTTTAGTTTTATTGTTTTTTTTTTTTTTTATATAACCACACCTATGCAATAATGTCATGGTAGGTACTGAACAAAGATTTGTATGTGATTGCAAGGCATTATGAGTAACACCATTTCTCTCTCTAGAGGTGCAGTATTTTTATTTATAAAAATAAAAGTATTTATATATGGTGGTGCTGCGGTAGCATTGTTGCCTCACAGTCAGACGCTGTCTGGTTCGATTCTTAGCTAGAGCGTCTTCTGTGTAGAGACATGTGTGAATGGGCGTACCTTCATTGAAGGTTGTGCGTCAAAAAATCAACTACCAATCATTAGCGGACCGGAGTTCCGCTGTGGCGACCCCTAACCGGGAAAAGACGAAAGACACCACACACACACAGTATATAATATATATATATATATATATATATATATATATATAATCTCAATATGTATACTACCATAGGCATACCACAAGGCTCAATATTGGGCCCACTTCTTTTCTCCATATATGCCAGTAATCTCCATACCACCACACAGCATGCTTCACTTACACAATACGCAGGTGATTCAACTCTTATTTGTTTGGCGCCATCAATCACCACTCAACAACAGCTCACTCGGGAATCCTTTAGCTCTGTCGAAACATAGATCATTCAAATCCAACTTATCCTAAACCCTAATAAAACTAAATTGTTACTTTTTACACCCAACAAAACCATGCTTACCCCTCTATCCTTCATTATCTCCTCCAAAAATGGCACTATTATCTCTCCCTCTGACCACATCAAACTCCTGGGTGTTAAATTGACAAAAGCCTATTTTCGACATTCATATTTCACAAACCATCAAAAAGGTCCATAAAAAATGGGAACACTACATAGACACAGAATATCCCTCACAAGACAAGCTCGGATTACCCTTGCCCATACACGCCTACTGCAGGGCTAGTGTTAGCATTTTGGGGACCCCCAGCAAGTGTCAAGTTGGGGGCCCCACCACTTTCGGTCTAAGTATTGCCCTGTTACTGCCACCCCCTAAGCAACTTTTTATTTCATGCTGCAAACTTTTAGCAATAGTACACACATAATGACCTGCAGCTTCAATGGTTTTAAATTATGATCGGCCTGTGTACCACGTTATGTTGGTTCATCTCACAAATGGACATTCACAGTTACTGGCATTTAGTTGCAGCAATGATACATTACAATAACTCTATCTACAGCTCTCCTTAGGTGAAATTGTACCTTCGGCACTGAAACTGTTTCAGCACTCTGCCCTGTACATACACATACCCACACTCACACAGCCAATGCTCCCCTCGGTTTCCTCCCCCCATCTTGAGCTCGCCATACCATGCACATAACTTTTTTTCTTCCTTTTCCCATATGTTGCCTTACTCTTCAGCTTTTGAAGCCAAAACTTCCGATGTGGTCTGAAGTGCATTTTATTTTATTTATTTATTTTTTTACACAACCTTTTCATCCAATGATAGCTTGAACAGAAATTATGATAAAGGAAAGAAATTCAGTGTGGTTCAGCTTTAGTTTTCCCTGCACCCTTTTAACACACCTTTCCTGACCAAGACAGAACAGTAATAACTATGCTTAACATTCAAAGATGACGAAATAGGAGCTCACAATAAACTTACAAGACAATTGCTTTGAGGATACACAGGTCCTATTTTGGAATACAGCTTGCCTCCTTAACCCCCAAGAAGTTAATGTGTATATATCCCTCTTATGTTACATTGGGACTCCTAGAAGATCTAAGTATCCAAATGTTCTGTGATATATTTTGTGCCTTACTTTTGAAATGTAATTACTTGTTAGCTGCCTTTTTTAATGATACTCAGAAAAATAATAGTGTGTGTTAGGGCATTATTGGGTGCCAGCACAGATAAAAATCTGATATTTTTCTACATATACACACACACACACACACACACACACACACACACACACACACACACACACACACACACACACACACACACACACAAGCAAGCATAAGCCATAGCGATACTAATTTTGTACTTATCTCAGCAAACAGCAATACATTGTGGAACACTAGTACTCCCACACCAGATCAGTGACTGCTGTTTAGCAGTCACCAAATAGCAGCAGGGATGTCACTTTTTTATTTACTACATTTAGGAGTATTGCGTACCTGTCGCTGTCCCTGATTTCAGAGATTATTTCTGATTTTGCTTCATGATTTTTCTCTGTCCTTCGTAAAAAGTTGATTTAATGGTAAACTATTCAGGGTTGCAGACAGACAACAAATTCGGACATGAGAGTTTTAACATCTTATTGTCCAAAAATTCATTTTGATGCAAAACATGTTATTCTATTGACATGTAAGTGAATTAAAGTAGTACTTAAAATGTGTTGCTGATTTTGAGCCTTTATTCTGCTATTATTTTTGGTACTGCTGTGGTGGTGCTGCGGTAGCGCTGTCGCCTCACAGTAAGACGCCCTGTTCAATTCTCAGCTAGTGTCTTCTGTGTGAAGATATGCGTGAATGGGCGTAACTTCGTTGAAGGTTGTGCATCAGGGCCAGCAACTCAGCATGTAAAAATCTACTGCCAATCATTAGCGGACCGGAGTTCCGCTGTGGTGACCCCTAACTGGGAAAAGCAGAAAGACACAACAACAACATTCTGCTATTATTTTTGGCATTGTGCAAAATTCTTCAGCAAACAACTTGAACAGTATAGTATCTTGTGTCCTGCCAGTATTTATAAAACTCTGAAAGAAAAAAAAAAACCTTGAAGATCTGAAGCATCAGCTGCTCTTAAAATCCAAGGTTTGCACTGAGGTCAGTCACTCTGGGCTGTGATCTCTGTAGTGCTTAACTTGCTCATGTTCATTATCATCTTTATCCTAAAAGGGTCGTTATCACAGTCCTGTTAAGGTAAAGAGGAAATTAGTACATTTTTTATCCTCATTTTTCCATAACCAGCAGCAGCTTTTGTGGGGCCCCCATACAGTGAAGGATGAATAAGGGTGGCCATGCAGCCACAGGTACTGCAGGTACCTGAAGCTGGCTATGTTGTATAATTTCAGTGGACATAATGTCCACCAGTGGGGTTTAACTAAGCTAGTAACACTACATCAGTTGTAAATGTTTAATGGAATTGCAAAGCTTGTTACTTGATAAAACATTGTTACTATAATCGGAATATCTTTGAATTTTAAAGGAAATATAAATGAGTTATTATTACCCACATGGTTTAGTAAATATACAGGATAGCTGTGCTAGCTCTTGTTGATTTGACTGACGTTAAAAATATCAGTTTAAGATAACTTGCTCTGGTTTGGGGCCCCCAGCGACCGCAGGGTTCGCTGGTGCCTAAAGCTAGCTATGCCTACTGTTCACTCTAATGTATGCCGTTCCTATCCTAACCCAAGTCAGAAAACTTGACCTTGCCAGACTTGAGTCTGTGAATAACTCCACCTTCAGAACCTACCACTGCCAGGCTGTAAGGGAACTACAATGGTTAGAACTTCTCCAGTGACTATTACCAGCTAGTCATTGCCTACAATGTTGTTATACATCCTGAAAAAAAAAACAGCACTAGGTCAACTCCTCACCCACTATAATACAAATAATCCACTCCACTCATCTGACAAATCTCTACTCTGTATCTCAAAGGCTAACAATACCGCAGGAAAAGTTCTGTTCTCTCACACCATAGCTAGAACCTGGAATAAACCTCCGTTCTGCTCTGATTTCTGCCTGAACTCTTACCCATTTTAAAAACTGACTTAAATCACACTTAATGAAAAAATGGCTATGCCCTTGCATCACATAATTCCTTCTGTTCATTCACTCCATAAAACTCGCTGCCTACTTCAACTACTGTATAACTTTTTACAGTCTTATGAAACTCTAACTGCTTATGGAAATTGTAGACTTATCGCATGAATATCTATAGTTAACTGTTTTATTGTCTGTATATATATCTCTTGTTTTTCCATATTTGCTTATACAGTATTTCTTCATGTTGTTTTTTCTCATATTTGCTTCTTCAGAATTGTTAATCATATTGTTTAATTTTGGTACTTACTATAGAACTTTTCTATCTGGGTCTCCGCTGAAAATGGACCTGCGTCCAGTTGGACTATCCTGGTAAACAAATGTTAAATAAAATGAAAATAAAATGTTTGTATTGTGGTTTCGAGACTACATTATCATGTGTTAGTTTTCAATGTGTGTTATTCCATCTGCAAATAATAGTTGAGAGCTTGCCTTTATAGGAAGAAAGAAACTACTTTTGCATGTAATAAGAAAATACAGTAGTTTATACATTCACGCAGGTAGTGAGGCATTGGGGGTTCAGTCTTTCATAATGACATGGCGGTGATTTTTCAGCTCTCTGAGAGAATTTTTCAAGGAGTCAGCCATACCAGCAAAGCGAAATGCAAAAACAACATACCTTTTGCAATAAAAACTGTATAACTTGCCATTACAGATGGTAAGGAGATTATATCCAGCTCCACAGGTTAGTTATTGAACACGTGCTTTAGGGCATGGCCATTAACGATTTAAAGTGCATCTTGCACCAAATAGATACAGTGAGGAAGCACCCCTGGTTACTTTGTTTTACAGTGGAAGCTCCAGTTTGGTATTCTAAAGCAAGGATGGCATTGGGGTTTAATAATTTGGGAGCCCTGCAGGTGAGGTGCATAAGTAATGCCCAGCTGTATGGAGATGCAGTCACTGCAGCAGACCTGTCTTGGTAATACTTTTTGTGTGAACCGTTCGCAGTAGTCGGCCTCCTGCAAAAAGTCTTAGTACCATATTTCTGTGGAGTTTGGTTTGACTGTATTCTTTCAGTCCATCAGAAGAATGGAAGGTGCACCTTAAGTCTCTCATTCCATCCCCTACCCCATTGAAAATTCAGGAAGGCCCAACATGGAGGGGGTGAGATCTGACCTCATCTCAAAGCTGTGATACTGAGAAGAGGAGGCCATCTTAGATGATCTGTAGAACTTAGCCACATGTATTAGTACAACTTGACAGGTAGAACTTTCCCAGGCTGCAGACATATTTAACCCCTTTGCATGTTGCTCAGCACAGCCATCTGTTTCCATTTCTCTTGTGCTTTGCAGAAGTATCAGTCAGAAAAGGAATGATACTGATGATTGTGTACATTTGATGATTGTTTTGCAGTTAGTACCTATATTATTTCCTTTCCCCTTTATTTCTTGTGTGCAATTTTCACCCTCTTTTATCCTCGCCATTTTTTGATCTTGTGACATCCTGTCGACTCTTTTTCAAGTGTGCATGCAGCAGGTCCAGCCTAGCTGCTTATTGGCAAATGAAATGCCTGTAAGTGTTTAGCCCTTCTGTATGACACGTGCAGATGTCTTACTTTCAGCTTTGCAAAACGTTTGTGCAAGAAGGCCTTGGAGACTTTTCATAGGTTCATACTAGGCTATCTGCCCTAGGGCATTTATAAGCCTAGCCAGAGCGTGTTTGGCTTTCGCCACCCATTTTAAATTAATTTTGCTATGCCCTTTTTCGAGGTTAGTATACTGTGCCTCTGTCTAACAGTGACACAGAAGTGATACCCGGGGTAAACCTATGATCTCCCATCCACTCATCAAGATTCCTCTTGAAGAGAGTCAATGAGGGACTCTGCCTAACCTGGATTGGGATTTTATTCCAGAGTGAAGGGAGCCTCTGGGTTATGAATCTGTCCCTCCAGCATGTCCTATTTATTTCAGTGCTGAGGTTCAAGTCTCTCGAGCGCGTATCTCGATGGGATTTGGATTTTCTGAGGTGCAGCATGTCCATTAATTCCAGGTTGGGCATGGCTTTATATGTCAGGCACAGATCGCCTCTGAGCAGGCAGTATGCTACTGAGTAGAGCTGGAGTTTCTTTAACCGGGCAGCATATGGCATCTGTTTGAACCCTTTGAGCCTCTTGGTGAGGTACTTTTGGGGTCTTTACAGTTGCTGCAGGTGCCTGGTAAGGTGCATCCCAAAAGGGGCATTGTACTCAATTATGGGCCTGATGAGGGATGAGTAAAGAGGCACGATGACCTCCCCTGATCTAGATGTGAATCCCTTCATGATTAGGTGGGCTATATAAAATGTTTTTCTAACCACTTTGGCCACATGGTTGTCAGATGAGAGATTGCTATCAACTTGGGTCCCCAGGTCCCTAATTTCTTCTTCCGTACTTAATGGATTACCACCTATGTGGTAATTTGTGCGCACTTTGTTTTTGCCAAAGGGGATGACTATACACTTTTTGGCGTTTAGCTTGAGGCCATGGCTCTGGCACCAGTTGTCTGTTTCTATGAGGCCCTTTTGGAGGATGCTCGTGTCGGCTGGAGAGTCGATTATGGCACCCAGTTTGCAGTCATCTGCGAACTTGGTCAGCCACAGTCCTTCTGTGTTGGCCTGTACCTCCGAGAAATATATACCGAACAAAAGAGGTCCCAGGACTGAGCCTTGTGGGATGCCACTTGTAACTGGTTTGGAGTCTGACATGGCTCCAGCAATTCTAACCATGTGGGTTCTGTCCTTGAGCCAGTTTGTAACCCATCTAGTGACATAGGGGTTTATATTTAAGCTGGTGAGCTTATCTATAATGCCCGAGTGGGGTATTGCATCAAAGGCTTTTGCGAGGTCCAGGTAGGCTGTGTGGACCACCTTCCCCTCGTCAATGGCCTTGGTGACTGTTTCAAAGAAATCGACCAGGTTTAAGAGGCAGGATCTGCCCTTAACAAAGCCGAACTGGGTAAGATCCAGTGTCTGTAGGTCCCCAATATCTTTATTTATGAGGTTCATGATGATCCTTTCCATAGCTTTGCAGACCAAGCTAGTCAGGCTTATGCGGCGATAGTTTCCAGGATCCGTTGAGGCACCACCTTTGTGGAGAGGGACCACTGTTGCTGTACGCCACTCTTTGGGTACATATCCTGTAGTAAGGCTGAGATTGAACAGTATTTTATGTTTGGGTTTAGCTCTTCTTGGAGTTCATGTAGGTCGCAGCCCGGGACACCGTCTGGTCCCACTGATGCTGTGTTTTTTGCTTTGGAGAGGGCGGCTCTTACCTGAGCATCTGAGATGTCAGGGGGGCAGCACTCTGCTGGGATAGATATTTGCCCTTTTGGTGGGGAGGGGGGGGGAGTTTGTGCTGAACCTGTCAGCTAGGATGTTGGCAATGTCTGTGGGTTCGATGTATTTTTTGTCATTTTGGACTAATTCTGAGCATATCTGGGAATTCCCACCCAGGTTCTTAACATAACTAAAGAAAGCCTTGTGATTATCCTTAGTGTCCTGTGCAATTTTTCTCTCGAAGCTGGCCTTAGACGATTTTATGAGTGCCTGTAGTTTTTTGCTAATACTGATCAGAGATGCCTTCCCTTTTTGGGATTTTGCTCGATCATGTAGTAGCTTCCTCCTTCTGTTGTATAGTTTGTTTATGCCTGGGGTCCACCAGACAGGACGTCTGCCTTTGGAGGATTGGGTCTTGGTTTTATTTGAGATTGCATGATCCATGCATTCCTGAAGGTGTTCATAAAATGCGTTTATAAAGGATTCTGCGGTCTGGGCCGTATTTTCCACAGGCTCTGCGGCTTTGAAGGATTCCACATCGGTTTTGAGGAGTGTGAAATTTGCTTTAAAGAAGTTTTTCACTGTGGTTTTCTGGGCAGGGGGTGGGGTCGGGATGTGAATATCCAATGAGATTAGTTTATGGTCTGATCTTACCAGTGAGGGATACACTTTTGGTCTGGAGCATAGAGTCCCCATGTTGGTGATGATCAGGTCCAGTATGTTTTCCCCTCTTGTGGGAGTGGTAACAAGTTGTTCCATAGCATTTGAGTTTATAAATTCTAAGAACCTTTGGGCTAGGGTGTTGGAGCTAGAGTAATGCTCCCAGTCTATGTTTGGGTAGTTGAAGTCACCCAATATAATGGTGTTTGGAGAGACCTTCATATTTTCCAGTGTTCTCAGGAAGGCCGAGTGGGGTTCCTGGGTTTGGGAGGGAGGTCTGTAGCAGGCTATAAACTGGAAGGCAGTTTTACCCACTGTTAGTTGCACATGGATAGTCTCTGATGCTTCGTGCTGTGCCACCAACCTGGAGGTGTGGGTATCTTTGACGAATATTGATACTCCCCCTCCTTTTGTGGTTCGGTCCAAGTTTTGGGGCCGAAAAGCATGGTATGAGGGTATAACCTGGTAGTGCTAGGGTGCTCTCAGGAGCCTTGAACCAGGTTTCTGTTACTGCACAGATATCGATGTTCTCCATGCTAAGGAGAGTTTTGAGTGCGTGCATCTTGAGGTTTAGACTTCTGGCATTGAGTAGCATTACTCTTAGTTTCTTATCCCTTGTGATACCTATGGAGGTGGGTTTGTCTTTTGAGCCTTGCCTAAAAAAGGCACTATGGGGGAAGCAAGAGCCTTTGCCAATATCCGAAAGCCCAGGGGTGACAGGTGCAAGCCGTCCCTATCGAAGCATCGTGGCTTGTCGAGCATGTCATCCCAGGCTGACAGGCATTGGATCCCCTTTGAATGACACCAATACTTAAGCCAATTGTTGAAATTGATCATCTTGTCTTCATATTGTGGCACCATTCTTGGTGAGGGTAAGATGCTACTCAAGGTCAGGGTCATACCGGCCTGGGCTCCATGCTCAGAGAGCTCCTCTATCTCTCTTCATATAGTCCAGGGAAGTACGTCTCAGGTCATTCACACCAGCATGGACAATGACCGAGTCATATTTGTACTTGCCTTGGAGTGACCCGAGTGCTTGTGTTATGTGGCGGATCCTAGCGCCCGACAGGCAGCTCACCGTGACCTTCTCCTTGTTCAGCCTGGTGAGCAGGACGTCAGTGTGCCTGACGATAGTCACCTATTACAAGTGTATCATGTGTGTTGTTTAGCCTTAAGGGCTGTGACAGTTCGGCACACTGGCTTTGTGAGCTATGTGGTGCACGTGTTTTGTTTAGGGGTAGAGGTTGCTTGGGTGTCTGTTTTGGAGGTCTCTGCTGCTTAGGCAGATTTTTATTTAGAGCCTCCGAGTATGTTTTTGTGTGTTTGTGTTTGTCTTGCTGTCGTGGTAGGTCTATGTGAGACTGGAACTGTAGTGAGTGTGGTTTCCTTCTCCTGACTGGTTACGCCAGTACTGAGTTGAGAGAGCTATATGGTTGCATCTTTCACATGTGTTGGAATTTGTTGGGAGGAGGAGAGGGTTGTCTGCATACATGAGGCAGTTGTAACATTGCCTCAAGATTCCCAGATTCACCAGCTGGACCGGAGAGGAGATTGACAACTGACCTTTGGACACTCTAGAATAGTATTGGGAATTCCTTTATAATTGAAAAAAAGGGCCAATGGTGAACAAGGTACTCAAGGGGAGATTGTGAGGGTGTAGTGCTTTTAATTTTTTAGTGCTGACTTATATAATTGCTTTAGTGAGCAAGTGCCAGGTAACTTAAATGCAGTGTGTTACAGGTAACTTAAATGCAGAAACAACAAAAAGTAACTTTCTTTCAAGTGAAACAAGGAAATAACTACAGTAAGCAATGCAGATATCACTAGGGATCCACAGAAGCGCTGAAAAGCCGCATTTTAGGTGGAATTAGCGTTTCAGGGAAATAACAAGCATACAAACAAAGCTAGATTCAGCAGGCCTGGATCTAGTCTATGCTACAGCAAACAAGGTGTACCAATTTCAGTAAGAAACAGTTCAAATATGCAGGCACTATAAGCCTTTAACCAGAAATTCCCAGCTCAGAAGGGCAGAGTCCAGCCTCTCCTCCCACAATAGTGCAGACCACGAACCTTCTTAATGTAAAATAACTGGCCTGAAGTCCAAGTGCTTAAACAAGAACTAATACACTTTTAGAATAACAGACACTGAGCCCTCAGTCAGCAGTTCCCAACTTAGAAGGATGTAGGCTACCTGTCCTGCCGCCACAGTGCAGGCCACAAACCTTCCTAATGTAAAACAATTGGTCTGAAGCCCAAGTGCTTAATCCAAAAGACTTAGAATGATAGCTACACTTTAATCAAGTTATTACCAAGCAGTAATAAATACAATTGAATACTTTAAAGAATGTCTGGATTAGTGCTCAAGTTATACAAACAAAGCTTTTCTCATCAAGAGCTTTCTCCTCTTCAGATAGAGCTTTCACCACCTTTCTCTGTAGCTGCAGAGAATTGTAGTTCTAAATGGAAATCTGAATTTGTATGAAAAACAAGAAAAGGAGGCCCCCACATAAACAGACAAGTTTCCTCTGTCAACAATTCAGTGATGGTGAAAAGTCCTCCTCCAGAACAGTCATGCTTGATAGTGGTTAAAAGATGTGAGCAGGGGATCAAAGTTCCCTGCTTTTATGGCAGTCAAGTCTACTGCTTGTACTTCTCCTGGGGTTAAGACCCCCTCCCCCTCTTCTTCTCAACCTGCTGCTCCTCCTCATCAACAGTTTCTGATGATTTCTGCTTGTTGGCTAAAACTTGTTGATCGGTCTCATGTGATTGAATGCCTGTCATTCATGATTGTAGACCCCTTTTTGCACACTTCGGGTTGCTAGCTTTCTTCCATGCCGTACTTGTTACCAATACTGTCTTTTGCTTTCATGTTCAGCTTTATGGCATCATTTGTGGTGTCTCTCAGAAGTCTGCACTTCTGATGCTGATATTTGAGACATCAGTGCTACTTGATGGTTGCTTCTCCTGTACCGGTTAATTGGACAATGCCGACCATGCCCTTCTTGATGCTGGCCTTTTCATTGCACAAGTGTGTGACGATAGGTGAAGGCTGCCAGCCTAGCCAGATAAAATTTTGTAGATAATTCTGTCATTTGTAAATATTAATATAAGCCACAGGCTTTCTCTTTTAAATGGGGAAAAATGGTGTTAAATGTGGAACTGCAAAAATGTAGCCGTGTACTCTGCTGTAACAAAGCTGACAAGTCAATTCTTTGATGTCAAAACTCGGAGCCGATATGTCTGGATGAAGGAATTCTGCCTGTTTTGAGGCCAGAGTTAATAGCTAGAATTTGCATGTATAATTTCTTTCATTGCTTTGGTTCCTGACCAGCTGCAAGATCAAAGGAGCTATTAACCTCAGACTTTTGTTAGCCTGGGAACCAGAAATAAATGATGTAATCTGAAATGAATCAGTGGTTCTGTGTTAACAATTTAAGGAGAGAGGATGAGAGCATTTGTCTTGAGAACATCCATCATCACCAGCACTACCTGCATCTGTATGCAAGTAGGATCTTAGACTTCAGTGTTTCTCCTGGACATAGCTAGGAATTAAAATATTAGACTGTGTTTTTCTGTGATGTCAGAACTTTTCTAGTGTATTGTTTTAAACTTTTCTCTATGATCTCAACTCTTGACTGGAACTGTGTAGTAAGAAGTATTGTCTTGTGTTATTTATTATTATTAAATATTTTTAAACCTTTCAACTGTGGCTGTTTTGTGTAGAGATAATTTAAGCTCTAAAAGTACATTGCATGTATATAGTGATACTGTACCAATCAGTCCAAGTTAAGTCTTGACTGTTTGGTTACACTTACCATTTGAATAATAATATTGCACAGTAATAATTGGACACCCTTTAATAAGGGCCTTTGTGTAGCTGATAAATATTAGCTGGGTGGTGGCAGTGATTTCTACTGTATAGTCTGGGTAAAAATGGCACAGCTGGAGAACCTGTGCCCACCTTCCCCAGGAGTGTCTGTGTGGTTGGATATAACTCTTGCCTCAAAGTGTGTGTGTGTGTGTGTGTGTGTGTGTGTGTGTGTGTGTGTGTGTGTGTGTGTGTGTGTGTGTGTGTCAGCTACCTGGGCAGGGACACGAAGCACTGGTTGGACAGAGAGGGTGCTGGAGGTTTTAGCTTGCCCACTAGGCTGAGATCTGGACCCAATAGCTGTGCCAGTGCGGAGTCTTATTGGGGACCTGGAGAGAAAAGGAGAAACCAGCCCCAGACTGACTGTTATCTCTATGTGCTGTTAAGGGAAAGTGTACTTCACTATGTGTGTGTATTGATTTATTCTTTCCCTATATGGATGCCCCTCACTGGCGTTAGTGGTGAGGATTGAGGCTCCTTGATTGCTGGACCAGTGCACAGGCGTCACAAATTAATTTACCCCCCCCCCCCCTCCCGGGGGAACTCAAGTTAGTTTTTCAACTGACCCTTGAGAAATGTTGCTTGAGAGGGTTAGGTCTATCTGAGTATACCTTACCCCATTCCCTGTCTTGAGAACCCATCTGCGTTGGCATTACTAATCCCACTGCGGTGCTGCACTGGCATATCATATGCTTGCAACCCTAGGCTCCATGTTAGCAACTTGGCGTTTTGCTGGCTGGCTCTGTGTAACCATGTTAGGAGGGTTATGATCTGTCACTATAGTGAATTTTCTTCCATACAGATAAGGCTGAAGTTTCTGCAGTGCCCACACTATGGCTAAACATTCTTTTTCTACAGCTGCATATCATTCCTCCCTGGGTTGCAGCCTACGACTGAGATATACCACTGGGTGCTCTTCTCCCTCTGAAGAAATCTGGCTAAATACAGCCCCCACCCCATGGTTTGAAGCATCTACCTGCACAACAAATTATTTGCTATAATCTGGACTGGCTAATACAGGGGGTTCTCCCAAAGCTTCTTTAAGCCTCTGGAATGCCTGCTCACATGCTGTGGTCCACACTAACTTATCTGGCCTGTTCTTCCTTGTCAGGTCTGTGAGTGGAGCAGGTATGGTACTATAACTGGGGACGAACTTTCTGTAGTACACTGCTGTACCTAAGAATGCCCTCCCCTGCTTTTTGGTAACAGGTGCAGACCTTGCCTGAATGGCTTCTACTTTGGCAAGTTATCTTACCACTCTATGAAGCCAACCAAAAAAGTCCAGCACAAATAGAGTGGGTTAGAAAATGACTTTTATTACATAAAAAGTGGCTAACCCAAAACAAGCAGACCGGTTTCATCTCAAAATAGCCTTCCTCAGTGTTAATCCTTGCAATCACACACATTGTTTAATTAATGCATCTTAAATTGCCCATGTCTTCCTATTGGTGCATGCCACATTAACTCTGCTCATTCAGGCCAGGTTTGAAGAGAGCGCCCAACCTTACTATCCAGCATGATTCTTTTTCATTTAGTTTGGTATGTCACCCTGTCTTGCACATCCTGTTCCCCAGAATGTTATCTATGATGGTAAATTGAAATTTGGCAGTGTGGTGGGTTAGTGTATGTTTGTAAAGAGCATTTGTAAGCCCTTTTATTCCTTATGTCACTTAAATGCTCACTGATCCTAAATCTTAATGGACGTGAGGTCTGTCCGACATAAAAGGTGGAACAAAAGCAATCGGCTAAATAAATAACCCAATTACTACTGCAATTGCCCATGATGTTAAATGTATATATTTTGGATGTGTTGCTGCTAGTAAATTCCTTAGTTTTAACCATGTGTGCACATGCACTACAATGTCCACAAGGGACGCTGCCTGTCAACCTATCTCCAAATAACGTAATTTGATGGATCCCTTCTTGTAATGAGTGAGATATGAGTTGATTGTCCTTCCCCTATGATTGGGGGGGAAGAATATTGGCCAGTTGCTGATTGGCCAACAAAATGTCCCAATGGTTATTTATATCATCTCAAAATCCATTCATGTTATGACCATAGGTAGTAACCAAGCGGATATTCTGAGATATGTTTTTATCCTGTTTCTCATGTTTTGGTCAGTATTGTAGCAGGTTTTCACAATCAGATCTAGCTGCATCAATACTGACTAAAAACGATACCATGCGCTGGGTCCAATGGTTGAATCTAGGATGTAAAAGTATAAACTCCACAATTTGAAAACAGTTCACAAACACGAATTTTGTATAAAAACGAAAGCTGCAGAAATAGAGAGTCAAGCAGTTTAATATTCCAAGACTGTTAGCGCTTTCACCCGTAGGCTTCCTCAGACAGTACGACGTGAAAGCGCTAACAGTCTTGGAATATTAAACTGCTTGACTCTCTTTATTTCTGCAGCTTTCGTTTTTATACAAAATTCGTGTTTGTGAACTGTTTTCAAATTGTGGAGTTTCTACTTTTACATCCTAGATTCAACCATTGGACCCAGCGCATTGTATCGTTTTTAGTTTTCATTGGTTTTTTATCCATTGCTATAGCTGGGTCCCAGCTCCGTTGTCTTGGTGTGTACTTCATTTGCTTTTTGTGCATCAATACTGGCGCCATGTATGGTTCCCACCTGGTATCCCCTACTGAGGAATCTGTTGAATAAATCGTTTCTCCCAGAATTGTAAGCTTGATTAGTGGAGCAGATGCGTTTTAATATGCAAAAATTGAGATTTTGGTATATTGCGAATAATATGGGGTGGATGATGGCTAGTAGCATGGAGCAAAGTGTTGAATTGGGGACATTTTCTGAAGTTCTCTATCTGTAAAGTATTATCCAAATTCCTACTTATCAACACATCTAAAAATGTGATCTTATTCATATCCCATTTCAAAGTAAAATGGATGCCCCATTTGTTTTCATTTAGGTAATCAAATTGTAATACATAGGAAGCATCCCCTTTCCACACCATCTGGCAGTCATCTAAAAAGCGACGCCAGATGTCCATATTATCCAAAAGTAAATTATGAGAAGTATTATAAATTAGCTGCTCCTCTATGCATCCCATGAACAGGTCTGCATAAATGGGGGCAAAAGATGCTCTCATTGCAGTGCCTCTGACTTGCCAATAGCATTCATTCCGAAAATAGAAAACATTTTTAGTTAAAACGTGTTCTGTAAGACAAGTTAGCAGAGTAGTAAAACCTGGTGGATAGAGGTTCGCTTTATCTAACCAAAATTGTGTAGCTTCTAAACCTGCCCAGTGGGGTATGTTCGTATAAAGGGCTGTCACATCCAAGATGCAAAGTAGCTAACTTGGTTCAAGTTGGGTGTCCCCAATGATTTGCAGGAATTGGGTTGTGTCCTTAAGTCTGGACCTGACCAGTGATGATAATGGTTGTAAGTATTTTGTGAGGAAGGCTGACAATGGTTCCATTAAAGACCCCTTACCCGAGACAATAGGTCTACCTGGTGGTTCCTTAGGATCTTTATGTATTTTGGGTAATAAATATAAGTATTGTGGTGTGGGGTCAGTAACTGTAAGATGATGATTAATTTCCTTTGTGATAATGCCTTCTTCATGTGCCAGTTGTAAAAACTGGTCTATCTCTTTCTTAAACTTAAATGTCGGGTCCAGATGCATATGCATGTAAAAAAGGCCATTGAATAGTTGTTTCTCGGCCTCCCTATGGTATTGCTCCCAATCCATCACGACAGCCCCTCCCTTATCAGCAGGTAGAATGACTAAATTGTGATTATTGCTGAGTTTCGTTAAAGCTTCCTGTTCATCTTTGGTTAGATTCTGTTTCGTATTGGCAAAAGTTGTACCATGAAAATGTAGATCTTTGGGAACACATTCCCTAAGCACCGAGACATGCCTTCCCATAGGTGGCATAAATTGCGACTTCCGAAACTGGAAGTCAGTAGATCTCTGAGTTTGATCAAGTTTCTGAGAAAAACAATTTCAGGTTCAAAATTCTGCAAAAATCATTTACATCATTTACCAAAACATCTTCATTGACAAAGAAGGCAGGAACAAAGTTTAGTCCCTTATTCAGCAAATTTATTTCATTGTCTGTGAGATTGTATGACGAAATGTTATGTACATTGTTGTTGCTTATGATAACATTTGGTTCAGAAGTTGCTTTATGTTGTGTATTGGTCCTGTGCTTCCTACCCCCCTGTGTCTTTTGACCCTAAAGGGTCATTCATCGGTTTCCTCTTGGCTACTTGGGACTCTTGAATGGGGATAGAATCTATGTCAGTAGCAGATGATTCATCACCAGAAATTGTCTCTGAAAATTCAGTCCTATTCCTAAGAATAGACCTAGGTCTTTTCCTTTCCATAATGTGTCTTTGTGTAGTGTCTTGAAAACAAACATTTCTTTGTGTATTAAATGGTTTCCCTTTTTGGTAGTCATTAACATCCCTATTAAATTTATCAATCTTTTCCTTCTTAAGTTGTTGTTCCAGTTGTAATAAATCTTTGTCTAAAGTATTCAAATGTGTGTTGAAAGTTACTTCCCCCTAATAAACTTTGGCTTCCTCACAGATTTGTTTGACCTCCAAAATATATTTGTCTATAAGTCGTTCATGGTAGGTACCGAGGGCTTCCACAAATAACATGGATGCCTGATGTTGGGTTTGGGCCCAATCCTGAGTGAGTTCATCTATCTGACTGACCAAGGATTGCATTTTTACTCTAAGCCCACTTGGGGTAATGTCTTTAACCTTATACGCTTTAAAAAGCCTCGGGTGCCAAATATGGGATCACAACATCTTCATGCTTTTAGTTAATCTAGAAAATATCTGAGTACGTGGGTCTCCTATTGGCTTATTATTAGTCCCCAAGTCATCTTGACCTGCTGGTGTTAAGCCAAAAATCCCTAAATCATAGACGGTCTGCTGACAGACCTTCTAACAGTGTGATTAAATTCATATTAGTGCCCTACTGTGCTTCAATGAAAAATCCAAACCCAAATACAGTGCCTACACAAATTTAGATTGATGATGAAATCTGTATCTGGAAAAAAGACACCTTCAACAAACCCTACACATCACTTGAATTGAGATGAAAAGCACCCCTAAGTAGAGTTCTTGGCTCTATAAATCTATGACTATATAGTCTTGCAGCTTATGATTTGGCATAAGTTGGCCTGTATTATGGTCGACAAGGCATGTCCATATGTAGCAAAAAAGAATATTCCTATACCTTTTATGTCAAAACACTGGATAGCCCAAATAATGGCCTCCCCGATGCTACAAAAATCCAAAAAAAACAGTACTTCACCTGGGATTGTCTTTTATAAGCCGACCTTCGTCTCTGGCTATGAATGTATATAGGTTTCCTCTTGATGAGCAAATACGTCCTAAAAAAAGCAATACTTTATATTAAGGACTTGCCCAAATATCTGAAGCCATACCACGAAACTTCGTATTCAAATAAACATATCAAATGGCTGACATTCATCTCTGCCTATATAGAACAAAATTTGTGAGCCCAAATGATATACCCAAATAACTTAAATATGCCAATTATCTAGGGTACCCAGTGTGTTGATGTACAGCTAAATATTGCTGTAAAAATGCCAAAATTCAAAGATTCAGACTAACAGGAGCATGCCTGGAAAACCACGTTTCAAATCAACTCACCAAAAAATAGCAGAGTCATTCAGTTTAGCATCCACAAAATGTATAGTCCAAAATATTGATACAAATTTGAGCCCCAGACAGAGTAATAACTATTTGAAATGCAGGTCTAAAAATGGTTAGAATACACGAACATTGTTGTTCCTGTGTACAAATCCATATGCGCATCAATATATGGCTTGTTAATAATCACCATTAAGTGCAAAAAAATATAGCTGTTCCTGAGACCTATAGATCGTATCCTAGATCAACTCTGTTTCCTAAATATGGTATCATACAATCAAGTTACAATAGCCCTGTTCATCTCGGCATACAATGTAGTTTGCCATTAGAGTAGATTGTTTCATAATATTCTATATTGCTTAGTCGTAATGCAAACTAAATACACATTTGTCCAATATTTTAAATGTCCAAGTACTTCATTCCTGTATATGACATACAATTATTTGAATATATCAAGATCTTGTTGATACCTGTTCGGTTATCAAAAGTGAATATGAAGTTCCCCTAGAGTTCGCATATATGCAAAAAAGAGTTTCAACCACGTGTGTCTCTCCAACTAGAAATGGCGTAATGTGCAACTCGCAGCCAAGATGTTTCCCTTATTACACAATAAATGTGTTTGAAAAGTTGCAATATATTAAGTGTGAATACCCCGTTTGTGTTGATACAGACACTCAGCCCTTTAGAAGCCAGTATATGAACGAAAGTTAGATTCATTTCACGAGTCCCCATATCTCAAGTGCCAAAAACATGGCATCAGTTCATTTCTTATTCCTTCGTTTCTCTATACTTGCATACAATTGAACACTGGCCTAGTAACGCTTCGTAGATTGATTCATAGCAAGTTGGTTCATAAAGTTCCTCGAAACCAGGATTGTGATACCCCAGTCAACTCAAACTTATCGTTATTACAAATCCCCTGGGCTACACCACAATAAATGAAACTATCTTTAGTTATTCGCCCTTGTATTAAGTAAAACTACAGTACCTGAAATGCTCCACGTAACTTGAAACACAGTTCGTCACCAAACGATAATATAAAGAATCATTCCTATTTTTGGTTACATAGATATTTAGCAGCCCTTGTAAATTGCTTTGCGAATTGAACAGCAGCCCAAATATTGAAGGATAGAATGTGCAAAAAAAATGTCATCAGTTCTGCCGTTACCACAAAACCGACGTTCAAACAGGAAACAAAATGAGCTTATAATACTTGAAGGGTAAAACGCCACTGCTAGATAATATCCACTCTCAAGAGCCCCCAGCGCTGGAACAAACACTGTAGATCCACAAAACCACGCAAGTGAGGCCAAGTGCATGGACAGAACCAACGATATGAAGCCAACCAAAAAAGTCCAGCACAAATAGAGTGGGTTAGAAAATGACTTCTATTACATAAAAAGTGGCTAACCCAAAACAAACAGGCCAGTTTCGGCTTAAAATAACCTTCCTCATTGTTAATCCATGCAGTCACACACATTGTTTAAGTAATGCATCTTAAATTGCCCATGTCTTCCTATTGGTGCATGCCATATTAACTCTGCTCATTCAGGCCAGGATTGAAGAGAGCTCCCAACCTTACTATCCAGCATGATTCTTTTTCATCGAGTTTGGTATGCCACCCTGTCTTGCACATTCTCTTCCCCTGAATGTTATCTATGATGGTAAATTGAAATTTGGCAGTGTGATGGGTTAGTGTGTTTGTAAAGAGCATTTGTAAGCCTTTTACCACTCCCCACTCTATGTCTCGGGTAGGAGAACGCTGCCATACCCACCTGACATTTGCTTGGCTTAATGGTCAACCCTGCCCCCTCTGTAGTCTGCCCAGTACCTCCCTGACATGTTGATGGTGCTATTGCCAGGAATGGCTGTAGATGGCAATATCATCTAGGTAAGCAAGGGCAAACCCTCCTGCTAGGATATGATATACCAGCCTCTGGAAAGTTGCCGGGGCATTCTTCATCCCAAAGGGCATCTTTGTGAACTTGTACAAGCCAAAAAGAGTCACAAACGCTGGTCTCTCTTTAGCACTGGGAGTCACAGGCACCTGCCAGTAACCCTTGGTAAGATCAATAGTTGTAAGATACGTAGCCCCACCCAGCTGCTCTAGGGCTTTATCTGTCCTAGGCATGGGATAAGCATCTGACTCTGTGTGACTAATTTCCTGTAGTTCTCTCACAACCTGATGGTGCCATTCTTCTTTGGCACCAGCACCACTGGGGAGGCCCAGGGACTGTTGGACTCTTTAATTACCCTTAGTTCCAACATTTCCTGTATCTCCTCCCTCAGAGTCTGTTTGACTCTCTCAGGCACCCTATAAGGGGTCTGCCTAATAGGCCTTTGGGGTCTTGTATCCACCTGGTGCTGCACCAGGTGGGTGCACCCTGGTTTCCCAGTGAACATGTCCCCAAACTCCTGTAACACTGCTCAGATTTCTCAAACCTGGATAGAAGATAGCTGCTGGGACATTGCTTCCCCTTCCACTGAGGTGTCAGTCCGAGCCTCACTGAGATCGGTCACCAGATCTCCCTCAGTCTCCTCCTGCAATCCACTGCAAATGCTCAGCACAGGGACCTCCCTATCATGGTGAGGTTTCATCATGTTAACATGGTACATTTTTGCCCCTGCCTTCTGCCTAGCAGTTCCACCATGTAGTTTACATAACTTACCTTTCTTGCCACCTTGTAGGGACCCTCCCAAGCTGCTTGCAGCTTGTTGTGTCTGACAGGAATGAGCATCATTACCTGCTGTCCCACGGCATACTCTCTAGCTTGAGCATTCCTGTCATACCACACCTTTTCCTGTTGTTGGGCTTCTGCCAGGTTCACCTGGGCCAAACCCATGAGTTCCCTGAGTCTTGTCCTGAGGTTTAGGGCATATGCCACAACAGACTCCTTGGGAGGTTCACACTCCTCTTCCCACTCTCAGATTAAATGTAGAGGTCCCCTCACCCTATGCCCATACAGCAACTCAAAGGGTGAAAAACCTGTGGATTCCTGGGGAACCTCTCTGTAAGTAAACAACAGATGGGATAAATATTTGTCCCACTCCCTCTTAAACTGGTCTGCAAATGCCCATAGCATGGACTTGATCATAGAGTTTAACCTCTCAACTAGACCGTTAGTCTGGGGATGGTAGGGGGTGGTCTTTAGGTGCTTCACCCCACAATACTTCCACAGAGAGCCCAGCAGGTCTGACATGAAATTGGAACCTCTGTCAGTCATTATTTCCTTTGGGAAACCTACCCAGCTGAAAATCTCTAACAAAGCATTTGCCACCTTTTCTGTCTACCCTGTCGCAGTGGCTCTGTCCTCCATTGCTTGTGTAGCATAATTCACTACCACTAGGATACTTTTTCTCTGTGGATCATGGGGTACTCAGAGGCCCCACAATATCCATAGCTACCCTCTGAAATGGCTCCTCAATCACAGGCAAAGGCATCAAAGGAACTCTAATCTTGTCTTCTGCCTTGCCTTCCTTTTGGCACTGCTCACAGGTCCTGCAGTACCCTGTTACATCTCTGGAAATTTCAGGCCAATTGAGGTTCTGTGTAGTACGTCTCTTTGTACCTTTTATGCCCATATGACCAGGAAAGGGAATATCATGGGCTGTGGCTAGAAGCGCCAGGTGGTAGACTCCAGGCACTACCAACTGCTGTACCCTCTCACCTTCTAGCCCTCCCTCAGGGGTCCACTCTCTATACAGTAACCCTTTGTCCCAGTATACAGAACCCCCTTCCCTTGAGAATCAGGTGCCTCCCTAGCTACCTGCCTCAGGCCTTGCAATGTAGGGTCTGAGAACTGAGCCTGTCTCAACGCTCTCTTTGTAACCCTTCCCAGCTCCCCTTCCACAGGAAGTGTGGTATCCTCTGACAGTTCTGCTTCACTCTCAGCCTGGGTACTACTACTCACCTCTACTTTTGCAGTCACTCTGTCCAAGGGAACATCAGTACCCACAAGCAGCTGTGGCTCACATTCAGTCTCACTGCTACAGAGTAGCCCCCTCCCTGGAGTAACCACCTCACCAGTCCTGGCTGCAGGTATGAAGTCTATCTGGATCTCACCCAGGCTACCAGACCCAAATGCTTGTCTCCTAGCCTGACTGCGTGCAACTGCATAAGCACATGGTACTACCTCATCCAAATCCTTCCCTATCAGGACATCTGCAGAATGGTAGTTCAGTACCCCTGTTGTCTCAAGACAATGTACTATTGGCATTTTGCCTTTCCCACTTACTGGCCCTCTCACTTTGTTCCCCACCTTGCCTCCGTGGGCATCTGTATGCCACATGGCCCCACTGGTTGCATTCAAAGCATTTAACCCTAGGTCCTCGACTTGTACCTGGCCTAGTGGCTTCCCCTGCTATGGGCAGATTCTGTTGGGGCAGTCTGTGCTGCCCACCATGGGTTCCTTTAGACCCATGAGCAGTACTGGGGGTCCCTTTCCTGTGCAGGGATGCCCTGCTTGCTAGGTATAGGTCTCCCATCTTCCCCAACCCCTCTGAAGTAGCACATTGTCTATCAGCTAACCACATCCTCATGTCCTCAGACAAAGTGCTAAGGGCTTGTTCCCTCTCCAAAAGGTCTGCCAGCCCTTCAGAAGTAGTGAGCTGACATCCACTCACCTGCTTATGAAAATAAGTGCTCAGTTCAGCAACATATTCACACACACTTTCATCTGCCTTGCGTCTATGCTCACAAAACTTTTTCCTATACGTTTCAGGTGTTAGCTTAAACATTCTAACAAGTGATTTTTAACAGCAGTATAATCAAAATATTCACAATCAGCAAGTTTAGACAACACAGTTACAGCTTTACCATGGAGTAAGGGGGTCAGGAGCCGTACCCAGAGCCTTTGGTTAACATCATACTGTTTACAGACCCTCTCAAACATATGAATGAAACTATCAGAATTATCCCCCTCTTTAAACTGCGGAAGAAATTTACTGACCTTTTGTGCTTCTGGGGTCTGGTTGCTCCCTTCCCCATTACCTCCATGACTCTGATGAAGAGTCCATATCTCCTTTTCATGCCGCCTCTGCCGCTCCCTTTTCCTCAGCTTCCAGGCATAGCAGTTTCTCATTCTCCTCAGTCTGCAGACATCGCAGTTTCTCCTTGACCTCACTCTGTAGATGCCTCAGTCTCTCAGCTGCTTCTAGTTCCAAGCGCCTGGCCTCCAACTCGAGTCTCTCTAGCACCAGATGGATTTTTAAGTCCTCTAAGATTGAGCTGTCCATTCTCTGAGTGTGGTACATCTCCACTGCCAGTCTGATCATTGTCCTGGTTGTGTTTTCTGATGCAGCTGTGACCAAAGCTGCAAACATGTCTACCTTAGTCAGGTTTCCATGCACCAGTCCCCTAGCCTGGCACATCTCAGCCAGCTGGCTCCTTGTCAGCTTTCCATACTCCTCTGCTGACATGCTGCCTGCTCTCCCTGACTAACTAAGCTAGCAAAAGAAATAAACAATTGTGAACTGAACTGTGAGTATTTGCTGCGTGGCTGATTTAGAGTACAAAACACCTTCAGTGATCACTGTACAGAATCTACAGGAATTCTCTCTACCCACACCACTACAAGCCAATTAGTATTTGCCAAACAATTGATATGTGGTGTGGATATCCCACCACTGCCAAACAACTAATATGTGACACCTGTGCACTGGCCCAGCAATCAATGAGCCTCAATCCTCACCACTAACACCAGTGAGGGGTATCCATATAGGGAAAGGATAATAAATACACACACAGTAAAGTACAATTTCCCTTAAGAGCACACGGAGATCACAGTCAGTCTGGGGCTGGTTTCTCCCTTTCTGTCTATGTCCCCAATAAGACTCCCACTGGCACAGCTATAGGGTCCAGATCTCAGCTTAGTGGGCAGCTAAAACCTCCAGCACCCTCTCTGTCCAACTAGAGCTTTGTGTCCCTGCCCAAGTAGCTGACATGCACCCACTTTGAGATAAGAGTTGTATACAACCACACAGACACTCCTGGGGAAGGCTGGTTTAGGTTCTCCAGCTGTGCCCCTTTTACCCAGACTATACGGTAGAAATCACTGCCACCACCCTGCTAATGCTTATCAGCTACTCAAAGGCCCTTATTAAAGGGTGTCCAATTATTACTGTGCAGTATTATTATCCAAATGGTAAGACTTAGTGACTTGGTACAGTATCACTTTATACATGCAATGTACTTTTAGAGCTTAAATTATCTCTACACAAAATAGACACAGTTGAAAGGTTTAAAAATATTTAATAATGAATAACAAAAACACAAGACAATACTTCTTACTACACAGTGCTAGTTAAGGGATCACAGAGAAATGTTTAAAATAATACAGTAGAAAAGTTCTGACATCACAGAAAAACACTTGGTCTAATCTTCCTAATCCCAGCTATTTCTAAGAGAAACACTAAACTCTGAAATCCTACTTACATATAGATACAGGCAGTGCTGGTGATGTTGGATGTTCACAAGACAAATGCTCTAATTCTTTCTCTCATCAAATTGCTAACACAGTACCACTGATTCATTTCAAATTACATTTCTTTCTGGTTCACAAGCTAACAGAACTCTGAGGTTAATAGCCCCTTTGATCTTGCAGCTGGTCAGGAACAAGAGCAATAAAATAAATTATACATGCAAATTCTAGCCGTTACCTCCGTCCTCAAAACAATAGGCAGAATTCCTTCATCCAGACATATCAGCTCTGAGTTTTGACATCAAAAAATTGACTTGTCAGCTTTGTTACAGCAGAGTGCACTGCATTTACATTTTTGCAGTTCCACAATAAACACAATTTTCCCCCATTTAAGAGAACAAGCCTGTGGCTTATATTAATATTTACAAATGACAGAATTATCTACAAAATTCTATTTGGCTAGGCTGGCAGCCTTCACCTATTTTCACACAAGTGTTTTGGTGCTCAGTTTTCAATAGCTGACTTTTCTGGCACTGGCCCATCAGATGATGGCCTTTTCAGTCATGGTGGTTTTGGAATGATGCAATCTAGTGGTTTTTGCTGCATAGTGGTGGCCTCTTTAAGACTGTCACATAGGTTTCAGTCCTTCTCACTTATATGTATCTGCCTAGTATTCCTACCCTTCTGCTTCCTTGCTGTCACCACTTGGCCTCCTGTGAGAATTCCTTTCCAGCCCTAATACCAAAGAGGCTGTTTGTATCATCTGAATTTGAACATCCCCCTCAAGTCCGGGAATTTAGCATGGGTGCTTGATCCACCAGCAGGATGAATAACAAAGGTGAGTGAAAGCTGTCCGCCTTCTGCCATTATTATTCAAGTTTGGGAATTTATTATAACTATTTCAGCCAAGGTGTCCTGATGTACTGAACCAGTATCTTCCCCCAAAAAAACAATATGGCATACTTTCACTCTAGACAATCCTCCTTGGTGGCTCCTCCTCTTGTAGACATTCTGCAAGTCGCCCCAAATTTACCCCAAGGGTAGCATGAATTATGCCAACAATGTATTACCTGTGCTAAAGAAGATAGCCCCCAGTAGAGTGTAGTCTTTAGGTAGAGACTGTAAGGTGAGATGGTACTAATCTAACTGCAGTCGTGTGCAGGTCTCTGTGCAGAGCCCACTTGTCCATATCCCCCACCATTGGGTTGGGAGGGTGGCCTAATGGTTAAGGTATTTGCCTTACAAACACAAGGTACAGGGTTTGAGTCTCACAAGGGATAATTGGCTAGGTTTACAATGGCTTGCAAGGGCAGTTAGCCTAGTACTAACCTATGAACCTATATGGGAAGTCCCAGGGTAAATTCACATGTGCTACGTATGCATTTTTGCTCCCATTTATTTGTGTAGTAAGACTAATAAAATTGAAATCGGTAGAATAAATGCTAAAACACTCCGCCACCTAAAGATGATGTTATGCCCCTATGAGAATGTTAATAAACGTTCCTAAAAAGATGGAACGTAAGAGTCCTGTTAAAGTAAGACTCAGTTGTTCACCATTATGATCAAGGATGGCATCTAATTCCAGGGGACTGGTACAAGGTAAGCAAATGTTCTACCTGATGTTTTGAGCCTGCTCCATGAAACCGCTAGCTGCCCCTTGCTTGATGATCTAAGTTGCCTGGCCACAATATAGGACATTAGAAGCTCCATAAGGTAGACAGGTGCAAATATTATGGTATCGAAGTGGCTGAAAAACACTGGAAACATGAGCCACAAAGAATCATAGAAAATTATGAAGTTTATATTACATGGGATCACCCAGTACCAAAAGTTCAAAAGATAGATGCTAGAAAACTGGATATAGTGGTCCAAGAAAAGAAGACAAAAGTAGCATTGATTATTGAAATCGCCACACCCAGTGACTACAGTGTCTTGCGTACAGAGAGAGAGAAAGTCATAAAATACCTTGATCTGCAGGCAGAAACGAGAGTCATGTAGAAGAAAGATACCCAAACCGTTCCAGTAGTAGTTGGAGCAACTGGTCTTATAAAAAAGAATTTACAAGCGTATTTAGATATGTTACCAATTCATGTAACGCCGTACGAATTGCAGGAGGAGTCATTACTGGGCACATTGCGGTTGCTGCGAAGAGCACTTTTAGCTAACATCGAAGAGTGAAACAATACTAATTTCATGAACTTTAATCGTATTTTGACTTGGGAATGGGTTTCATTCCATCATGGTATTAGAAACCCAAAAGACATGGAGAAATTTAAAAACGACAAAAAAAAAAAATAGACCGGGTCCAGATTGTATAGGACGTCTTAGGTGAAAGGCAAGATTTTAAAGGCCTGTGGTAGTCAGTGCAATTTCTACAACACCAGTAAAATATGACTGTAATGTTATGATGCATTCAAGAGGCTGGTCACAGAATTGCACACCCACTGCAGATATGTGTGCTTGCCATCGAATATCCAGATATATATGGCATTATTGATGGGTGTGGCATAATGGTTAAGGTTTTCACGTTATAGACACAAAGATGCAGGATTTGATTCTGACCTCAGGTTATTGGCTAGGCTTAAAAACGCCCTTCAGGACAGCCTAGTATTCACGCATGAACCTTATTACAATAATCTAGGCATTAAATAATCTAGGCATTAAATAATCAGCATGTAAACGTTCATTTCGATTTTCAAAGAAAGTGTCAAGTGTTTTATTTTGGCCAAATTCTTCAAATGAAGTAAAAGGTCTTGACAGCAGCCAAATCATCAGAAAAGACACTGGACATGCATTCTAACATTTTGCTCACTTAAGCTATCAAGTAGGAAGCCGGGGAAGGTATGATGGGTGAGTGGTGGCGTGAAAATCATTATTCAGTCTGAGTGGTTTCTCTGTATAAAACTTTGACCTAGAACCAGACAAGCAAGTGTCTAAAAAGTAATGAGAGGTTAAAGAAGAGAATCCATTTTGGTGTAGGCTACCTTCTCAGTAACATTCCCACTTAAGGAAAGATTAGAGTTGGGGTGGTAATCTTCCAAATAGTTAAGGTCCAGTGATGTTTTTTTTAAGTGGTGTGATCAGTGCCTCCTTTAAAGAGGTATGGAATGCCCTCTCAAAAAGGCTCTTGCCACCGTTTCAGAAGTGTACTAGGACATAACCCTGAACACATCCCAGTCGTCCTGAGTTCAGTTAGCGGCTTGGGTGACTGACGGAATGGCAGGGAAGATGAGTGTAACTGTATTGGGGAGGAATGTGTCCAAGCATTATCCCGTGGGCTTTGGCAGAGACCAGACCCCTTGGAATGACCCCATGTAGGAGGTGGATGGACCAGAGTAGCCCATATCTGCACTACCTCTGGTGGAGGACCCATGCTAGTGGTAGTAGTGATAGTGGTTGGTTCCTGCCCAGCCTATGTATGGGAAACATTGAAGTGTGGAGGAGGATGGAGAATTAGGTCAGTTGAAAATCCTCCCCACGGATGGATGCCATCTTCTCTGTCAACCCACCTCACCAAATACATAGCAGGGGAAGTAACGCAGTAGAGCCTGCTTTATGGCAGGAGCTCTCCCTTAGGGGATAGCCAGTCAGTGAGTGAAAAACTAGAGCTCTATCGGAAAGCGACATGTTGGGCGAATGATAGAGCTTTTAAGAGATTGCTTGGTGGTCATGCTGTAGCGGAGCCAAAAATAATGAAAAAAAATGTTCAGAGGGTCTGAAAAATAATTGGACTCAGCAACTCAAGGTAAGGCTGAAGCAGCTTGGTCACAAGGGTCCAGAATGAAGAAGGTATGTTGCATAGATGAAAATCCTTCATGACCCTGTCATAACTGACACAATTAACTTTCCACAGCACACAATAGGAAGCTGACTTGGCACAGGGAAGTATCTCTTACTGCAACTCAGGCGACTTAAGGTTCCAGTAGCTGCACTGGCCCATGAGAAGCCAGGCAAGGAGGAAGAAGTGAAGGGGTTTGGCTTGCTTTCCTTTCACCAGGGGGGTGGAGGGTAGGGGTGGGTTGGGTTGCACACAATAAAAGGTATATACATTTGTCTTGATTTGTTTTCCAGGTTAACTCTGGATAAACCACTGTTTTGTGCTTCTTTGGGAGATGTAGGGCTACTTGGAGGGAACCCCCTATAGAAGGGGATGGCCACTATGGTCAGCCTGTTGTACCCCCTCCCTCTGGTGCTTGGCCGAGTGCATGTGGGGGGGGGTATAAACAAGGGAGAAGGGGGCAAGCCACCCTGATGACTTATCTAAATTATGTCATCTAGCCGTGTCTCACTCCTAATGGCGAAAGAATGTGTGACATTGTTCCGAAGCTGGTAGCTTGTAAAACTGTGAATGTTAGAGTAGTGGAGGGTGGGTAGAAGGGGGTAGATGCCAAGTGTTTTCTTACAGGGTCTGTCTGGAAGTGTTTGATTGTGTAGAGTTCTTTTTTTTCACTGCATGTTGTATGTTGAAATTACAGTTCATGTATCCCTTTATGTAAACATCTAATCATTTTTGTATGTGACATCCTTTCAGTTGTGGGCTTTGAAGGATCTATTTGGAAGGAATTTTTGGGGACTGAGAGTTGCCTGGGGATAGATCGAGAGGATAATTTTTTGTTTTTCTTAGGATTTAACAGTAGCTGAGAGTTGGTTAGCCAAGTCTCTATTGAGGTGAAGGATTCCTGTGTGTTTTTTCTAAAGGGTGTCTAGGTTTTGAATACAGCTGATGATGGTAGAATTGTTGGCATACTGGACAATGGAGCTGCGTTTACTGGCTGTAAAAAGGTTGATAGAAAATGTTGGAAAGAATGGGGGTTAGGATAGAGACTAGGAGGATGCATTTGGATACTGGAGGAAAGGAGGAGAATTTGTTTTAACATTTGATAGCTTGGAGTCTGTTTGAGATCTAGCTTTAGAACCAGACAGGGAGGGGATTACTGCGTTCAAGGTCAGTAAGTTGAGTGAGAAAGATTGGGTAGATTTTAAGTGAAGTAAAATGCTTGCAACTAGTGTGTCGGTGTGGTTTGTTTCACTTGTATAAATGTACGATTTCCTTTGTAGTAAGTGATAGTTTAATAAAGATGTTTCTCATTTAAAAAAAATAAGGCAGGAATTGAATAATGTATATAATGTTGCTTAGGTTATATGATATATAGCAATATATGTGAAGTGTAATGTTTGTTAATATAGTTTGATTACTTTCATCTTAATGTAAATTTTCCCATATCACAAGTGATAATTCAGTGAGGTGTTAAAATAAAAAAAAGTTCAGTGAGTTTTTAAAGGAGAGTGGAGAGAGAGAGATGGTGTCAAAGGTTTTGAATCCATTAAGAAAGAGAGGTGACACTAGTTTATATTTTTCCTTTGATTAACTGTATTAATGAAGTCTAAACTGTATTAATGAAGTCTAATAGGGCAGTGGTAGAGCTGTGGTGGAAGTGAATACCATGTTGACATGGAGAAAGAAGGGAATTTTGGATAATAGAGCGAGTCAGTTGGTACTGTGTACAGTCCTTGGGTACTTTAAGTAGTAGTGATAGGATGGCAGTTGGTCATAGTGAATTCTTTGGAGATGCCAAATTTGTGCAAGGGTAATGTGTATAATTTTTTTCTGGAGGTGGAGTACTTATGATAGAGACAATGTTGGCTATTACCTCGGCAGCTGTTTTTATATATTCAGTAGGTAAGTTGTCTGGAGTAAGAGAGTTGGGCTTTAGCTTGAGGAGGTGTCTTGATGGGTACTGGTGGGGACTGGTTAGAGAGAGTGAGTGGCAGGTAGTGGAAAAGGTTTGAAAGGGTAGATCTTGTTGGGTTGTTTATAAGAGATGAGATGGATTGGTGTGGAGTGGAAGTTGAAAAGATAGTCAGTGGTTGCATATTGTGGGGGTGAGTTGAGTGATGTGGCTTGGTCATCGAAATTGGTTTTATAGAGGACTAGAAAGATTTTTATATTTTTGAGACTAAAAACTGTTACGTAGATTTCCAATCTGGTTTGCTATGGGATTTGATGTAGTTTCTGAGGGATCAAAGTATTGAGGGTTTGCCTCAGTTCTCTTTAGAGTACAGACTTTCCGGACTTTATCTGTTTTATGAGTTGTTTTGTTGTCCTAGTTAACCATGGAGCTGGGTTGGCTTTGACTCACTAATTTAATTCTGAGTATGAATGCTTTAATCAATTCAGCTACAGCTTCATCTAGTGGGAAATATTTTAGGTTGGACTAGTTGCAGAGATTTGGAATGAAGGAAAATTTGTCTATACAGAAGGGGGAGAGGTTGCATACTTAATTGATGTTTTATTATTTATGCATGTTATTTTGCTTTGGGATGACAAAAATGGGGTGGGGGTTATTTAGAGTATCGGACAGAAAGCCTGAGGCGATGTTGGTTGTGGGAGAAGTGAGTAATCACTCTAACTCTGCCTTTGTAATTATTTTTGTTATAGTGAGTGGGATAATTAATCAGTTTTGTGAGTCCATGATTTTTCCTATGAGGGATGTTGGAAGAGACCCAGGAATGCAAGTTTTCAGCTGTATTTATATTCCTCCCAGTAATATCAATTTTAATTTATAGATAGAGATTTGCGGTTGTTTGCCTTTTGAGATCTGCGGCAAGAGTTTCTACAGTACTGCATTGTAGGGGGGTGAGAGGAGAGAGTATGTTGGACTGCATTTTTTAAGATAATTTTAATATCTCCTGCTGTTATTTTGCCAGATCTCACAAGTATTTTATGGCCTGGGGGGTAGAATTTTGTCGTCTTTAATATTTTGTTTTAGCCACATCTCTGTAGTGATGTGTATGTCAGGGAGTGATATGCTAGCCATGCATGGCGTTCTGTTTGTTGCAGATTCTCTTGATCTTTATATGATAGATTAAGGAAGATGATTTGATGAGATAAGTACCGGAGGAAGTTTGCGGCTTAGAACTGCAATGGATGGTGTGCAAAGAAGAGGTTGGCTTGGGGCTGGAGTAAATATCACCACTTAAAGTTAAGCTTGGTGGAACATGGTGATATGGGAATAGACACTTGAGCTGTATTTGTTCTCTGTATCATAGAGTAAGAATTGTAACATGTAAAGGTTGGCTTTGTAGATGAGCAAGTGGGTGGTTGAATTGGAGAACAGGGAGGGAGCTGTATTGGTTTATATTAGTGTTACCTGGTAGAGACTGCGCGGGAGCATAGTGGAGGTGAGCATGAAAGAATTAATCATTTTGGTGTAATGAAGTTAAGTGTGCAAGGATAAGGAGAGGTGGCAGTTTGATTAACTGTGGACAGCATGGTTAGCACGGTCGCGGAGAGTGAATGAAGGTGCAAGTTGATAGTATTATTAACTGTAGACAGCACAGTCAGGGAGAGTGGATGGCAGTGTAAGTGATGAGAGATTATGGTTATATGGGGGTTAGGATGAAGATGGCAAGGTAATGGGATTGAAATTGCTTATAAGCTATGAAGGATTTTAGAAGTGGTAGTAGTAGTAGTAGTAGTAGAAATTTGAAGGGATTATGTTAGGCGTTCCTTGAAGTCAAAATCAAAGTAAATTTTATTGCATTTAGGACTACACACCCATAGTCTAAACGAAATTTCGTGCATCATCTCAATTCTTGAGATTACAAAGTAAAGTGAAACAACACATACAGGTTGAGAAATAAACTTAACTAACAAATACTGTAGTACTCCCAATACATGCAAGAAAGAGCAGATCCATTTAACAACACTCTTATATGAAAAGAATACCCTCCCCGACTTAAATTAACTACCCTTTTTAAAGTAATAAAACGCACTACAGATTGAAATGCCCTAGTTATTTGTCTAATATTGCACTTAAGTAGTTAAATAATACTATGGCTATAATACATATATTCCAAGTGTAATATTTACTTAAGTATATATTGCACAAAGTAAATAAAAACTTACCTATTTTGTGTCCAGATCCCTGGGACTAGTGCACAAGTTCAGAAGTTTAACCACTGTAGGGTAGAAGCTGTTACTAAATCCTGTAGTCCTGCAACAGATGCTGCGATAACTCCTGCCCGATGCCAGATGGTTAAACAGTCCATGTGAAGGCTGCATGTTGTCTTGTATTATATTGGTGGCCTTTTGGATGCTTCTTGCAGAATAAAAATGTTGTATCAATGGAAGATTAAGGAGGAGAGAATATGAGGAGAAAGCTTAGCTTTTTTCAGCTTTCTTAAAAAGTAGAGTAGTTGCTGTGCTTTCTTGACCAGTTGACTGATGTTACCCGACCGTGAGAGATTCTCTGATATTTGTACACCCTGGTATTTTGTTCTGTTAACCCTTTCCACACACACACACCATTGATCCTGAGCACTGGGTGATGTGTTCTCCTTTTCCTGAAGTCGATTTGTAATCTCTTTGGTCTTGCTGACATTCAGGTCTCCTCGCAACAACTGATCATTGATGCCACCTCCTCTCTGTACGCCCTTTCAAACTCCTCTGTGATGAGCCCCATGACTGTGGTGTCATCAGCAAACTTGATGATTAGGTTGGACTTTTGCTTAGCTTAGCAGTCGTGGGTCAGGATGGTGAATAACAGTGGGCTGAGAACACATCCCTGTGGAACCTCAGTGTTAATCGTGATGCACTTTGATTTGTTCTTACCTGAACACACCCTCTGTGGTCTCTCAATCAGGAAGTCCAGGATCCAGTTACAGAGACGTTTAATAATTCCTAAATGTGACAGTTTTTCTATGAGCTGCATTGGTACCACCGTATTAAATGCAGAGCTGACATCTATGAACAGGATCCTCATGTAATTGTGTTTGCCCTCTAAATGCTCAAGGGAGATGTGTACACACATGTACTTCCTCTAGTGTGTTCTGACCCCAGGTGAGAAATGTTCAGAGCTATGTGACATGAAGGTTGCTCTAAAAATAAAAATAAGTTTCCCCAAAATAAGCTGAGTAAGTTACTGGCAATTAAAATAAAAAGGACACATACATAGTTCATAGTTTGTGGGTTTGTATTGCTTATGGGCATTTTCTATTAGCACAATGCTGGGCTGAGACTGCAGGGAGTTTGGACATCTGACCTGTTGCAGGAGATGTTGGAACCACTCACAGAGGTCTGGCAGTAGGTGTCAGTAATTGTGAGAATGGAATTTATCAGGAGGCTAAACAGTACCTAGTTTGTAGTTTTGTATTGCCTTTGGGTGTTATGTTAACTCAGTGGGGGACAGAAAGCTTTTACAGGAGATTTTTGGCCTTTGCAAGCGGAGGTTTAAAGGCATGTGCCACTTGATAGTTGTGGCAAGAGAATTTAGTTGGATGCTAAACAGTTCTTAAGTTTGTAGGTTTACATTTCCATTTAGCATTGTCTGCTAGCTCAGTGCTGGCCTGATAATGTAATTCAAAAGGGGTGGTTTATCTCAGTACTTGCATCTTATGCAATGCCTTTTATGTTGGCAAAACTGAGACACCCCTTAAGAACAGAATTTATGAACACCTGTATGCCATCGAAAAACTAAATTTAAATAATGCTTTGGCTAGACACATTAGTATTCATCCTGACCATAGGTTTGAATTTACTGATATTGATAATGTTTTTGAAAATGCAAGGGGTGGACCTTTTTCATTAAGATTGGATGAAAAGGAACTAATGTGGCAATTAAAATTAAATGCCCTGGTTTTCCCTGGTTTGAATGATTCCGTTTTCTATTGGAAGTATTTTAAAAATGAAAGCATTAATGAGATAATGCTATTTTATTTATGGTTGTATTTATACATGTATTTATGCCTTTATATATGAGTTTATATTTAGAGTGTATACATTTAAAATGTTTTGAAATTGGTTCTAAGTGAGGTTTATGGCTTAGTTTTATATATATATATATATATATATATATATATCTTTTTGGTTTATTGCCCTTTTAAAGTGTTTGTCTTATTTGCAATGGTGATGTCAATTAAGTTTTCCCTATTTAAGGGTTTAATTATTGTAAAGGAATTGTCTGAAGTTTGCCTATTTTGAGTAAATGAAAGCGCTTACGATAATACCTCTGTGCCTTGGAGTGTTTTTCTTCGTTGTATCAACTTTCTTTAGAATGCCAGTGGGAAATGGAGAACAAAGAATGTGCCCTCAGTTTAGAAGAAAATGATCTAAGAGAAGAGTTGCTCCCCTCTGATAAGATACCCCTGCAACTTGCACCTCTCCACATCACCACCAGCGCACTACTTCTACTCTTGTATTCCTTTTCCTCATACAACACTCCACTACTACCCACTAATGCCTCTCCCGGGCAAACCTCCTCACTACCCAACCTACACAGACCATTACATCATACAATAGCTCCAACTCTTTTCCATACTATCCATATAGACTACCATGCAGACAAGTTCTTACCTCAACGGTCTATATCCCAGTGCTGTCACAGACGCACCAAACTCCATAACAAGCTATCCAAACTCCTTTTTACACCCAGTTAAGCAACTAAACTGCTCTGGGGACATGCACCCAATCCTGGTCCCATTCAAAACAATACATTACCGAGCTCTGTTTCACAATTACACCAAAGAAACAAATGTTCTCTTCTCAGTATGAATGTACGAAGTATCAGTAACAAAGTCCCCCTGACATTGCAATATTAGCAGAGACACTGCTAAAACCAGTCATTAACAGTAATGAAATCATAGCCCCAGGATACAATATTCTATGTAAAGAGAGGAAAAACAAAAGGGGAGGGGAGTGTAGCAGTTTTATTAAAAATTATTTGTCATCTTTTAGATGTAAGCGTCCCTGACTTTGAAAATGCTGAACTAATAATTGCCAAGTTAAAAATCAACCCCCCCCCCAAAAAAAAATAAACATCATGGGTGGTTACATCCCACCAGGAAACAATATCGCACACTAGAATGCATACTGCACCTAGACCTCCAATTCCCTCCTACAGGAAACAATCCTGATGGGTGACTTCAACACTGATCGGCTCACTTGCTCCTCTCCAAACCCTACCTCCCATGTTGACCTTCATGGGTTCACCCAACTCATCACATCTCCTACTAGGATTGATAAAACATCCAAATGACAATATATCCTAGACTGGACCTTAGTTAACAACCCAACCCTGCTGTCCTATTCAGGCTGTCTCCCTGATAGCCTGGAGTGACCATCAACCAACCTTTCTCCTAAGAACCAAAACTCATAAAAGCTTCCAAACCACCTATCTTCTAATCAGAGATTTAAAAAAAAAAAAAAAAAAAAAGTCCACCCTAACGGGTCAATTTCTACCCTAAAAATTTGCAACTGAGAACCTCTCAGACCGCTACCCTTAGAAGATGCCGTTAACTCCTTTAACTCCACCTTCCTAGACCTACTTGATTCCATGCACCACGTAGAACTATTAGAGTAAAATCAGTATATGCACCCTGGCTAAGTAAAGAATGCGGAGTGCTACTCAAAGCTAGAGATAAGGCCTGGGAACAGTTTCACAGAAACAAAACCCATCTAACAAGATAAACATTCCCATAATTGCATAATAAAGCAAAAAAAAAAAAACCTAGTAAACCTAGATAAAATAAATTACTACCACAATATTCATAAAAAAAAATCAAAATTATCCACAAAAGTTCTGGGTTGCAGTTGACAATATATTACAGCGAGGTAAATTGGCTACTCTCACTTCATCACCCAGCAATACTGATAATTTAGCAACCCACTTTAATAAATACTTTGCAGAAACAATCCAAACCCTCGCAAATTCTCAGAGCACCTCTGACCACACTGCTTCTATCACAGACCAATGCAGCACCCATACACAGAATTCCCCAACCAGTTTACATTTCATCCAGTGTCTGTTGATACCATCAAAAAATTATTCAAAAAGCTGAAATCAACTACTCTAGCTGTAGACAACCCCCCTGCTGACTTATTGCAAATTGCAGGGGAAGGAATAGCCTACCCAATAGCCATACTCTTTAATAGATGTACAGTAAACTGTGAGTTAATCGGCACCCATGGGAATTGGTAGATGTCCGATAACTGTAATTTCTGGTTGCTTGAGAGTTACTATTAAAAAATAGGCTTCACTAATACTGCATCCTATACTGTTTGTTTGGTTTGAATTGTTCTCAGGTGCGGGAGAGGGAATTTATTCCTATCTTACTTTTTAAAACTTTAAAACTCTAAATACATAAGGTATATTTCTGTGCGGGGACAACAGAAAGTTCAACACATGAAAATTGTACTGTATTTCTTCGAATTTTTTTTTTTTTTTTTTTTTTTTTTTTTTTTTTTTTTGCTGGTTGCTTGAGTTCTGGTTACCTGAGAGTTTACTATATCTCTGAGAGCCTTATTCCTGCTATTTGGAAAGTCTCCCACATTTTACCCTTGTATAAGGGCTGTAACTCCACTGAATTAACAAATAATTGACCTCTTGCCATCTTATCCCTCTGTCTAAAAGTCTAGAAAAAGTTGTTCATACCCAATTTATGGATTACCTTCACACACACAAACCACTGTCAAACACTCAACACAGTTTTTTCCCCTCCCACAGCCCAAACATCCTTTACTAACACAGTGAACCAACATAGAAACAATGGACAGTTAGCATCTGCCATATTTGTAGACCTATACAAGGCCTTTGATATAGTCAATCACACTAAATTAACCCATGTTCTCTCCTTCCTAAATCACCTCCTCCCAGTTGCCTTGGGCATCTCACAGGTTTCCATCCTTGGGCCCCTTGTATTCTGTCTCTCTTCTTCAACCAGTTCCACACTTCATATCTATGTGGTTCAGTATACCGATGGCAACTCTGATATGCTCAGCTTCCCCTCTAGATGACCTTGTCAACAAAACCCAAGAATCCTTTCTGTCTGTCTGAAATCTGGCTCACAAGCTCTCGACTCAGAATATTCTATGTCCCGACAAAACAATACTATTTTTCTTCTATCCAACTAAACCCCCCTCCCATTCCCCATCCTTTAGCATCTTATCCAATGATAAAATTATCATCGCCCCAACAACCCACACCAGACTGCTAGGTGTAGAAATCTGCAACTACTTGAAATCTGATATTCATAGTGCCCAAAAAATTACAAAAAGTCCACAAGAAACTTGGCCTCCTTTACAGGAACAAAACTGTTTCTAACAGATAACACAAAAACCACTATTGCTCTCACACACCCCTTGTCAACTCGCTTATATGCCTCCCCAATACTTGCCATCCTCCATAAAACTGACCTTGCCAAACTCTAATCTTGTTGCAGAAAATTGCCAAATCTGTCACAAATGCCTCCTAAAGGGTCACATCACTGTACAACTCTTAAACAGCTAAAATGGTGTGAACTTCCTTAACAGTTGTACTTTAACTTTAATCAACTAACCTTCGCCTGCAAAGTACTCAATCAATCAGAAAGAAAAAACTGCTCTACAAAACCTCATACAACCATACACCACCTCTAGATCCCTCTGTTCTAGTAATAAACCCCTCCTGGATATCACCAAAACTAACTGCAGCTGGTGAATCACTTTTTTCAAACTATATCCTGAAACTATGGAATTAATTACCAACCTCTCTTGCTTCTGACTGCTCTTCATTACAATTTAAAAAAAACTCTTAAAAACACATCTCATAAATACCTGACTCTGTCCCTGCAACTGTCCAGGAAAGCACACTTCTCCTGCCTCTGTCTCCAGTTTACTATTAGATTCCCAAAACTGCTTTGGCCGACCGGCATGTGGTCGAAAGGTAGATGTTCTTCGTTCCACATTGCTGCAGTCCTTACTATTGGGTAGTCCTCTGTCCAGTCGGCCCGAATACCAGAGTATATGGCTGACGTCGGTCAGGGCGCATTAGACTGACGTCAGTACGTCAGGGTACTAATGCGCATGACCGACGTCATATCCTCAGTCTTTTTTGCCGCATGGTCCGATGCAGAAGCAGTTTTGCGAGTGCAGGTTGGCGTTCTGAAATATTTCCGAAACCGGAGTTTCAGACCGAATCAGAGTTGGCTAAGTACCCCGTTGGGGAACATTTTGGTTTTTCTTGCCTCAGTATTTAACCGGATGTCAGAAAAAGTGAATAACTGTATTTCTTGTGGGAAACAGATACCTCATAGGGATTACCATACCTTGTGTATACCTTGTTTAGGGCCTGAGCACGACGTTGTTGGTTGCCGCTCTTGTGCTAGGTTTAACAAACGCACTATTAAGAGGAGGTTAGACTGTGCCAGGTTAGTGTTTGGGAAGCGTTGCAATTATAAAATGCCGCCGGATGCTCCGCCCGCTTCGGCCAAGAAGCGCAAGGACAAAACAGCGAAGCCTAGGGTTGATGAACCGGCAGTCCCGGACGTCGGTTCTTTAGAAGGCTCAGTGGAGCCAGAGGTTTTGCCAGGAGTTTCTATGGAGTCTCAGGCAGAAACTTTACTGTTACAGGATGTGCCTTCTCAGGAGGTAGGCCAGGCTGAGGGGCTTCAGGTAACTGTTCTTCCCTCTCTTCCCAAGGTAGTTAGAGCCTCTCCTTCTGTTGCCAAAACTTCTTTGAGAGGTAGGCCAAGTTCAGCTTCAGTGGGGGCTTCTCCTAGCATTTCGGGTTCTGTACCTAAGAAACATATGCTTAAAATGGCAGAAGATTTGATTACTATGATTAGAGGTTCTATGCCCCCTCCTGATAAGAGGCCCAGGGTGGAACCGGAGTTTGATAGTTTTGAACAGTGTTCAGAGGCTTCTGAGTCTTCTGTGGAAGATTTGCAGGAGTATCCTCCTTATTCTGATTCTGATGTGGATGATTCCACTCCTACAGCTTCTCCTCCTGAGGATTTCTCATTTTCAGAGACTCTGCATTCCATGAGGGAGCACTTTAAATGGGAAGGCCAGGATTACTCTGATTCCAGGAAAAGGCTTAGGGAATTCTTGTTTTACCCCAGCATAGGCCCTTAGCTATACCTCCTGTGTTGAATGTGGTGGAAGATGTTTTGCAGAGGCTTCCCTGAACCCTGACTCTTTGCCTCCTGCTCCTGTTAAACCCGATAGGTACTATAGGGTGCCTGAAGCTCATAAGTATTTGTTTAAGAGTCCTAGGGCGGACCCAGAAACTGTTTCTCAGGGGCCTAAAGGTGTTAAGGCCTCTGTGGTTAAAAATCCTGTTCCCACTGATAAAGAGGCAAGGGCTTTGGATAGGTGGGGAAAGAAAGTGTATACTTCTTCCACTCTAGCCATGAGAGCGTTGAATTGTCAGTTTCACATGCTAAAATATCAAAATTATCTCCTTTCACAATTGAAATCTAAGGTGGATGCTTTGGCGGAAGGTATTGAGTGTAAAGAGTTGCTGGATTTGGTTCATGTGTCTGAACAAGTGGGTAAGCATTCTTTGCAATGTGGTTTTGATGCTGTACAGGCCTCCTCGAGGGTGGCTGCCACTAGTTCTGTTCTTCGCAGGCATGCCTGGTTGAGGGATCAGAATTTAGCTGAGCATGTTAAGACAAGGATTTTGGATGCTCCTTTACAGTCTGATGTGTTTGGTTCGCCTGTGGAAGCAGTTTTAAAGAAAATGGAGGACAAAGCTAAGTCTATGCAAACTGTTAAAGATTTTTTGCAGGTGCAGCCACCGAAGTTTAGTAGAAATTGGCCTGCTAAGGGGTGGACATATCCTGCTTATGATTCCCAGTCTAGGGGTAGGTCTAGACGTGGTAGGGGCAGAGCTCAAGGTTCTTTTAGGCCTAGAACAGGAGTTCACCTGCTCAGACTTCTGGTGAGGGCAGGGGTCAGTCCTTTCGTAAACAGACCCAATGACCTGCCTTTTCAGCTGCCAGTACATTCTCGTCTGGTAGCTCCTTTGGGAGGAAGACTGTCTCTTTTCAAAGAAAATTGGGATTTAATTACTCAAGACAGATGGGTGTTGGATATCATTCACCACGGTTACAGGTTTTATTTCCATACAATGCCTCCTTTCAAAGGCATGCCAGACGTTCCTCCTCCACAAAGAAAAGAGGCTCACAAGCAAATTTCTCAGTTACTCCAGATGGGGGCCATTCAGCCAGTTCCTGTATCAGAAAGGGGCCTAGGATTTTATTCTCGCCTGTTCCTAGTACCAAAGAAGGGGAACACGTGGAGACCAATTTTGGATTTATCTCTCCTCAACACTTATCTGGACATTCCCAAGTTCAAGATGTTGACGTTACAACAGCTTTTACCTCTGCTGGGCAAAGATCACTGGATGGTAACTTTAGATCTCAAGGAAGCTTACCTTCATGTGCCTATAAGGCTAAGTTGCAGGAAGTATCTGCGGTTTCGAGCTGGAAATTCTCATTATCAGTTCTCTGCATTGCCCTTTGGCTTATCTACTGCCCAGAGTATTCACAAAGGTTCTGGCTCCAGTGATAGCTTACTTCAGGCTACAAGGAATTCAAATCTATCCTTACTTGGACGACTGCCTGATTCTGGCTCAAGAAAAGGAAGACCTTCTACAGCATCTGGAATATGTTATAGCAGTGCTAAGATGCCTCGGGTATTCTGTGAACGAAATAAAGTCCAGTCTAGTACCCTCTCAAGACATGTGCTTTCTGGGTGTGAGACTGAATACAGCAGCCCAGATGGCCTTTTAACCCCGGACAAACAAAAGAGTCTATCACTTTACTTCCATCAACTATCTCATCAGTCCGTGCTGACTGCAAGGACAGTCCTTCAAGCATTAGGGTTCATGGCATCTTGTATTCTGGTGCTTCCCAATGCCAAACTGCATATGAGGAAGCTACAATGGTATCTCAAAATGTATGGACACAGCACTGCCAGGATTTGGACACTGTCATTCAAATAATACCTTGCCTTCAAAAAGAATTTTTGTGGTGGGCTCAGGAATGTCACCTAAACAAGGGACTCTCTGTGACCCGGCCAGAGGCGAGTCAGATTTTAACGACAGATGCCTCGGACATTGCTTGGGGAGCTCATCTAAATGGAAAGTGGATACAAGACAAGTGGCCTGCCAGACTACAGCATCTACATATCAACATGAAGGAGATGTTAGCAGTCCAGTTTGCATTAATGGCTTTCAAGGAGTTACTTCTTCCAGGGCAGGTGTTGATTCTAACAGACAACACAACTGTCATGTGGTACATCAACAAGCAAAGGGGAACACATTCTTATCCTCTATGCAGGCAAGCAATGGTTTTATGGGAGACTGCGCTAAGCTTGCAACTAACTCTTCAGGCAAGGTTTCTACCGGAGCACAGAACTCCTTAGCAGATGTGTTAAGCAGACAAATCATGGATCCCCACGAGTGGAAACTGGATCTTCATGTATTTCAGAAATTGACAGTGTCATGGGGAACTCCAGACATAGATCTGTTCGCTTCTCCACTAAACCACCAGCTGCCAAAGTATTGCACAAAGGGGTTTCATCACACAGCTTGGAAAGTGGATGCTCTGTCTTTCAGTTGGAAAAACCTTCATGTGTATGCCTTTCCACCTCTGCCTCTTCTTCCAAAGGTACTATTAAAGGTCAGACAAGACAGGCCAAGGATGATTTTGATAGCTCCAGATTGGCCTCGGCAACACTGGTACCCACTACTACGGAGTCTGGTAAAGAAGCCTCCATGGCCTTTACCTCTGATTCCTCATCTGTTATCTCAGAAGGACGGTCATCTGCTCAATGTCAAGCTTCACTCTCTTCATCTAACAGCCTGGCATATTCTGTGTTGAAACACAGCAGGTCTCAACTTCCTCAACAAGTTTTAAATGTGATTATGGAAGCTAGAAGACCTAGTACAAGGAAAGTGTACGCAGAAAAATGGAAGAGATTTTTATTTTGGAGTACAGCAAAGAATTTGGAGATTTCTGAGCCTAATTTGAGTGTGGCTCTTCAATATCTTACTGAGTTATTGGACAAAGGTTTGTCCTTCTCTTCCATTAAGATTCATGCTGCAGCAATTTCAGCTCACTATGATTGTGACCCACCATTGTTTTCGCATCCTTTGTTCAAGCAGTTTCTTAGAGGGGCAAAGAATATACGACCCCCACGTAGAGCTCCTACTCCTGCTTGGGATCTCAATTTTGTGTTGGAAAAACTTACTCTACAACCTTTTGAGCCTGCGGCTACTGCTGAATTGAAATACTTGTCATGGAAGACTGCTTTTCTGTTGGCTATTACTTCTGCAAGAAGGGTGTCTGAGTTGCAGGCCCTTATGGCAGTAGAGCCCTTTTTGATTTTCCATAAGGATAGGGTATCATTACGTACTAATCCTTCCTTTATGCCTAAGGTGGTTTCTAGTGTGGCTTTAAACCAAACTATTCATTTGCCTACTTTTTATGCAGACCCCAAAATAAAGGGGAAAAGATTTTGCACACTTTAGATGTACACAGGCAATTGCGTTATTATTTAAGCAGGACTAAGGATTTTAGGCAGTCTCAGCAGTTGTTTGTTTCTTTTGCTTTGAGTTCAGGGCAAGCCTGTGTCAAAACAAACTATTTCTAGGTGGATTGGCTTTTGCATTGCATTTTGTTATTCCCATCATGGCAAGGAGATTCCAGCTGGGATTAGGCCTCATTCCACTAGGGCTACTGCCACTTCAACAGCATTTCTAAGGGGTGGCAACTAAGGATATTTTGGAGGCAGCTACTTGGAGTTCAGTGCATACTTTCTCTAAGCATTATCACCTTCCTATCTACTCTAAGTCTAGGGCTGGTTTTGCCACAGCTGTTTTGCAGGGCATGTTGTCAGCTCCTACTTCTTTATGATTTGCCAGCCTCCCTTACCTCTGCTTTGGGATTCTACCCAATAGTAAGGACTGCAGCAATGTGGAGCGAAGAACATAGTACAGTTTTGTACCTACCATAAATGTAGATGTTCGAGGACCCACATTGCTATAGTCCAATTTATCCTCCCTCCTTCCCCTCTGTGTTTAGGGGTGGTTGTGTAGGTGAGGTTATATGTTGATATTTTTGTATATATTGTACATAATTTTGGTGCAGGTATTTTGGCCTTGTCTTTTTAGGGTCTTCTGACATCTGGGGCAAGAAAAGACTGAGGATATGACGTCGGTCATGCGCATTAGTACCCTGACGTACTGACGTCAGTCTAATGCGCCCTGACCGACGTCAGCCATATACTCTGGTATTCGGGCCGACTGGACAGCGGACTACCCAATAGTAAGGACTGCAGCAATGTGGATCCTCGAACATCTACGTTTATGGTAGGTACAAAACTGTACTTTTTCAAGTGGGCAGAGTGCTGAACCAGAAAACATTAACTACACTATAGCGAATGTGTAGTGGAGTTCTGTTTTCCGAGTTCAGCATTGTGATTCAGTGAGGAAAGTACAGTTGTGTACACTTACCATAAATGTAGATGTTCAAGTGTGTTCACTGTTGCAGTCATTACATTTGGGTAATCCTGCTGGCAGGTTGCCCTCAGCCGGCCTGAATTCCAAAGTCTTGGGTCCTGCGTCAGTTGCTGTCACCCCTTCCCTGACATCAGGTCATCAGGGGTACAAAAGATGCAGCCGACACCATTTTCTTCAGTTTTTCTTGCCCCAGATGTCAGGTGCCCCCCAAAAGGTAGCCAAAATTATATATATTTATATATAAAAACACATGCACCAATATAAACTTTCCCTTCATCTACAAGCAAATACACCACATAGGTTGTATAAATCGGAAAAAGGAAAGATAAGTTCCAGCAGAAATAAGGGGGATGGCGGGTGGATAACCTGGACTGTAACAGTGAATACACTCGAACTTCTGCATTTATGGTAAGTGTACACAACTGTACTATGTTCTTCGTGTTTCACTGTTGCAGTCATTACATTTGGGTAGAGTCCCAAAGCTATGGTTGGGATGCTGGAGCTAAACAGCATTAGGAGCAGCTAAGAGGCCCTGCAGAACTGCAGTGGCAAAGCCTGCCCTGGATTTAGAGTAGAGTGGCAGATGATAATGCTTTGTAAAAGTGTGCATTGAACTCCCAAGTAGCAGCTTCTAAAATGTCTTTGGTTGGTACTCCCCTGAGAAAGGCTGCTGAAGTGACTGCAACTCTGGTTGAATGTGGCCTAATGTCCTTAGGCACTGGCTTGCCATGCTGTAAATAGCAGAAACAAATGCAGTGGCCTATCCACTTTGAAATAGTCTGCTTGGAGATGGCCTTTCTTTGTGGTCCTGCAGCATATGCCACTAGTAATTGCTCTGTCTTCCTGAAAACTTTGGTTCTGTCCAAATAGAATCTAAGCTGTCTGTGTACGTCCAAAGAATGCAGAATTCTTTCACCCTTGTTCTGTGGATTTGGATAAAAAGTTGGCAAATGAATAGTTTGGTTAAGGGCCACACTGGACACCACCTTAGGCATAAATGTTGGGTTTGTCCTCCGAGAGACCCTGTCTGGATAAAAAATGATAAAAGGTTCCACAGCCATGAGTGCCTGTAGCTCTGATACTCGTCTTGCAGAAGTTATTGCTAGGAGCTGAGCTGTTTTCCAAGATATAAACTTTATATCAGCAGTAGCAGCTGGCTCAAAAGGAGGCAGGGTGAGCTTTTCCAAGACACAGTTGAGGTCCCATGCAGATATTGGTGTTCTCCTTGGAGGCCTTAAGTTTTTGGCTCCTCTGAGGTACTGCCTTAATAAAGGATGAGAAAAGATTGGTGGCTCTGTATTGTAATGAGCTGAAATGGCAGAGGCATGAATTTTAATTCATGAAAAAGATAGGCCTTTGTCCAGCATCTCAGTTAAGTATTGCAAAATCTGAGGAATATTTGGTACGGCTGTATCAGTTCCTTGTGTCTGGTTCCAAGCACAAAATCTCTTCCATTTTCCAGCATAAGATTTTCTAGTACTAGGCCTTCTGGCTTCCAAAATGACATCCATCACAGCTTTACTGAGAGGTGTGCTTTGTATGCCTACATTATCTGCCATGCTGCCAGGTTTAGAGTCCTGAGTTGGCTGTGCAGGATCGGATTGTTTTATTGGGACAGTAGCTAAGGTATTTGAGGTAAGGTCCAGGCTTGAGACAAGTTCCTTAAGATCGGATACCAGTACTGGCGGGGCCAGTCTGGGGCAATCAGTATCATCTTTGGCTTCTCCTGTCTGACCTTTAGGAGTACCTTGGGGAGGAGAGGCAGTGGAGGAAAGGCATATACTGATAGGATTTTCCAGCTGAAAGATAGGGCGTCCACTTTCCATGCTTGTCTGTGATAAGTCCTCGTGCAGAATCTTTTTAGTTGGTAGTTGTGAGGGGAGGCAAATAAATCTATGTCCGGGCGTCCCCATTTCCTTGTTATCATGCTGAAGACTTTGTGAATCCAGCTGCCACTTGTGGGGATCCATGAGGTTTCTGCTTAGTTAGTCTGCCAGAGTATTTTCCTTTCCTGGCAGGAATTGTGCCTGCAGATGAACTTGGTAAGTCAATGCTGTGTCCACAAAGCCATGGCTAGTCTGCAAAGGGGGAAAGAATGTGTGCTTCCTGCTGGTTTTTATACCACATGACTGTGGTGTTGTCTGTCTTTATCAGTAGTTGGCCCGGATGAAGTAGGTCCTTGAAGGCTGTCAGGGCATTTTGAACAGCTAGCATCTCTTTTTGATTGGTATGTAGATGCATTTGGTTTGTGGACCATGTGCCCTGAATGCATCTTCCTGCCATGTGGGCCCCCCCAGGCATAATCTGATGCATCCGTTGTTAGGTTTCGCCTGGCTGGGGGTAATGTGAATGACTGTCCCTTGTTCTGGTGACAAGCCTTGGCCCACCATCGAAACTCCTGATGCAGACAGGGAATGAGAGTAATCATTGTTTCCAGGCTGTGGCAATGTCCAAACACTTTTTTTAGGTACCATTGAAGTTTCCTCATATGCAGTCTTGCATATGGAATTAGTAGGATGCAGGATGCCATGAAGCCCAAAGCCTGCAGAATTTTTCTTGCAGATAACTGGGCCTCTGTTGCCAATATTTTGAAGTAGGTAGTCAGTTGCCTCAGTTTGTCTGGCGTGAGATAAGCCATCTGGGCAGTTGTATTTAAGCTTGCACCCAGGAATATTATCTCTTGAGAGGGTACTAGTTTTGATTTCTTTTCGTTGACTGTGTACCCTAGACATGTTAGAAGTCTTTTCACAAACGCCAGATGCTGTAGAAGAATGTCCTTGTTCTCTGCTTGAATTAGACAGTCGTCCAAGTAAGGATATATTTGTATTCCTCTTTGTCTGCAGAATGCAATTACTGGTGCCAGGCACTTTGTAAAGACCCTGGGCACAGTAGATAAGCCAAAGGGCAGTGCAGAGAATTGGTAATGCCTTGAGCCAGCCTTGAATCTGAGGTATCCTTTGCATGATTGCCTGATTGGGACATGCAGGTATGCCTCTCTTAGGTCTAAAATCACAAGCCAAGCCCTCGTGCCCAGCATGGGCAGAAGCTGCTGCAAGGTCAACATTTTGAATTTTGGTATATCCAGATATGTGTTTAGAATAGATAGGCCCAGTATTGGTCTCCAGGTTTTGTCCTTTCTGGGTACCAAGAACAGTCTTGAGTAAAATCCTTGTCCCTGCTCTTGCTCTGGTACTTGTTGAATGGTCCCCATGTCCATGAGGGATGAGACTTGTTTTTGTGCCTCTGCCCATTGATTTTTTGGCAGATCTGGTCAGCCATTTGCCTTTGGCAGGGTATGGAAGTGGTACTTGTAGCCTTGTGACACTATGTTTAGAATCCACTTGTCCTGGCTTATAATGTGCCAATTTTGAGAAAAAAGTGCTATTTTTCCCCTCTTATGGTGCTGCCAGGAGATAAGTGCATGGTGCAGGCAGGGGGAAGTCATTGGGACTGTTTCCTGTAAGGTTGTGATTTGTCTTCTCCACTTTTGGAGGTAGAAGCACCCGGTTGCTTTGACCTGTATGAACCTTGCACCTGGGATCTGCCCCTTTGAGGTCTGTCTGACACAGGAAAGGACCAATTCTTTGTAGGCCAGTGTCTAATAAACCTAGGTGGCTGTACTTGTAAAAAATCTTTGATAGTTTGCATAGATTTAGCTTTGTCCTCCATTTTCTTTAACACCTCTTCTGCCTTAACACCAAACAAAGTATCATGCTGTAAAGATGCATCTAATAATTTAACTTTGACATGATCAGGCAGATTTTGTTCCTTTAACCAAGCATGCCTCCTAATTACAGAACCCGTAACTGCGGCCCTGCAGGAGGCCTCCAGGGAATCAAAACCACATTGTAAAGTATGTTTTCCAACTTGTTCAGCTGCATGCAATAAATCCTGCATTTCCTTGTTTTCTGCACATTCAGAGTTTAACAACATTTTCTGTTTAAGCAATGCCATGACATGTTGCTGATATTTGAGCATATGAAACTGACAGTTTAAGGCCCTTATAGCCAAGGTAGCAGATGTGTAAACCTTTTTTCCCCCCATCTATCCAGTACCCTAGAATCTGTCAGAGGGGCTAGGGTTTTTTGCATTGGAAGCCTTAACCCCTTTGGGACCCTGTGAAATAGTTTCTGGGTCTGCAGCAGGGTTTTTGAAAAGGAATTTGAGAGTCAGGAACCCTGTAATATCTGTCAGGCTTAACAGGAGCTGGAGGTAAGGAGTCAGGGGTCAGAATAGACTCTGAAAACACATAATCTACAATGTCTAACACAGGTGGAATTACTAGAGGCCTGTGTTGAGGTAGTAAAAGGAAGTCCCTGAGCCTCTTTGTAGATTCTGAATAATCTTGGCTCTCCCAGTGGAAATGCTCCCTCATGGTATGCAAGGTTTCCCCAAAAGAATAGTCCTCAGGAGGAGAAGCTGAAGGAATAGATTCTTCAGCATCAGAATCCTCATGGGGGGGGGGGGGGAATATTCCTGATCAGAAGAGGAATCGGAAGAAATAGAAACCTGATTTGAAGATTCATGGTCTGTCTCTTGCCTAGGCCTCTTATCAGGAGGGGGATGGGAACCCCTGATCAAGGTAATCAAGTCTTCGGCCATTTTGAGCATCTGTTTTTTGGGCATGGAGGCCTGTCCACGTGGCTCTTGAGTTTGTTTATTTGTCTTTGAAGGTGCTTTAGTCTTTGCTTTTGAAACTGAAGTCAGTTTAATGTATAGATGTTTAGGTCTGAATACACCCTCAGAAGCCGGTGCCTGCTCAGCGGCGCCAAACCCATCTGAAGGAATAGTGTCCGAGGCTCCAATACCTTGAGTTTCCAGCGGCATAGCCGAATCCACATGAGAGTTGGTAGCGGCCTGCGACTCTAAAGTAGCGGGCGTCAGGGGCTGCGAAAGCACCTCACTGAGAACCAGCGGCTGGCTTAGGAGAAGCTTCATCGTCAGTTTTGGGCCGCAGTTGTCTATCTTTTTCTTTGCATTTTTTATGAACTCCGGTAGTCGGATGGCTATCCGATGACATTTCTGGATAATTAAACCTGCGTCCAAAATAGTTTAATGCAAAATCATACCAACGCTTAATAGTGCGTTGGTTAAATCTAGCACAAAACCGACAACCTGAAACTTTATGGTCAGGGCCTAGTTAAGGAATACAGTAAGAATGAAAGTCCTTATGAGGTATTTGCTTTCCACAAGAAATACAATTATCAACTTTTCAGACATCGGTCTGGAGCAAGAAAAAAGTTTCCCCAACGGGGTACTTAGCTTTAATGAAGACTTCAAGTCTGAAATTCGAACACGAAAATCTCAGGAGTTGGCCGACTGGCACTTGCGAACTGCTTCTGCTTCGGGCACCGCGCGGCAAGAAAGACTGAAGAAAATGGCGTTGGCTGCATCTTTTATACCCCTGACGTCAGGGAAGGGGCGATGGCAACCGACACAGGGCCCAAGACTTTGGAATTCAGGCCAGCTGATGGGCAACCTGCCAGCAGGATTACCCAAATGTAATGACTGCAACAGTGAAACACTAAGAACATCAGGGAATTAACCCATTTCCTCACTGTAGTGGGATCTCGGAGTTGGTATATATCATTTTCAAGGGGTGTGAGGGGTGCAGGGGAGCAAAATAGTAAAATACAGGTACCGCTGACTGTGGAAAGCCATGGTACGGTTAGCTGCATAGCACGGGTGACTGATGTCACCTCCTGCTATGTTGAATACATTGAACTCCGGGAGTCAAAGTATTCCATTTCAAGTTTGCTGCCTATTCAACAGTACAGATTTGTCCTTCTGGGTCGTTTTGACTGGTCGACTGAAGCAATTTAGGAAATGTAATGGTAAACCTTTTCTGTCCATCACTGAATTGTTATAATTACATTGTAAATGCATACTTCCCAAGAATTGTACTTGACAAAAGTATATCATTGTTTTTGTGAGAACTGCTGTTATTTCTTCCACATATTTTTTCTCTCTTGTATTGTTTCTATATTGATAACTGGAGCTTTTCTTCCTGGGCCTCTGCTGAAAAAGGACCTGTGTCCAGTCTGACTTTCCTGGTTAACAAATTTATAATAGAGATGGACAGACGCATTAAGATCAGTGAAAGAAATAGACTAGAGAAGGTCAGTAAAACCAAGAAAGAAGTTTGATAAAACAAATGAACACAGTAATTATTTATTTTATTTTATTTTACATTTGTTAACCGGGGAAGTCCAGCTGGAGACGCACCCTTTTTCACTGGCGGCCCAGGAAGAAAAGCTCCAGTTATACCAGTAAAGTACAGAATAAGAAGCACAAATATATACACATATGGCACAGAAATGTCTAATACAAGTCAAATTGTAAGTAGGAATAATCTACTCTATTACTTAGTTATTTTTGTACATATAACAAGGCTAGGCACTCATTGAGTATATAATAGTATTATTCTAATGTTATAGGAACAACAGGTCACTAGTGGCGTTTTATACATAATTTGTAGTGAGACTCACAGTAAACAGGTTATAAGTTTCATGGAGTTATTACAGAAAAGATAGTGATGAACAAGTGAATTTTAGAGTTATACTTTTACTTATTTACTATGTTAGTGGTAATTGTGTGATAGAAAGCATTTGGATAGGTGCTTGTGGAGACTAGTTATTGATCAGTCAGAGGTTGTGTAAGGGCAGATCCATTTGGTAAGGAGGTAGTTTTTTAAGGCTGGTTTAAATGTTTTTGTTGATGATGGGGAGGTAAGATCAGTTGGAAGGACATTCCAAAGCTTGCCTATATAGTTTGAGAAGAGGGAATCTAATATTTTATTGTAGCAGGTTTCAAGTTTTTGTAAATTTAGATTTTTTTCAAATTAGTGAGAATGGGTGCAGCATATAATAAAGTGGTGGGTAGGTGGGTTTGGGCAATAGCTATTTTGGTGTTATTTGTGAAGTAGTGTTTGTTTCTATGTAGGGTACCGAGTTTTTGTGTACTTTTTTAACTGTCTGAAATATATGAATATCAAATCTGAGTTTATGGTCAATTTCTTTTCCCAGCAGCTTAGTATGCTCTGAGGGGGATAGGCAGATATTGTTATGGGAACTGATGTAGAAAGTGTTAGGGGAGAAAGGAGTTTTGTTGGGAGAAAATACTAGTAGTTTGGTCTTTTTAGGATTTGAGATTAAATTAGCATTTGTTAGCCGGGACTCAACTTCCTGAAAGGCTTTCTGAATAAGTGACTGAAGTTCTAGTAGGGAGGATGCAGAACATATCACAGTTGAGTCATCTGCATATTGTATGAGCGATGCATGAGTGGTTGCCAGATGGAGGTTATTAGTAAATATTGAGAATAGGAGTGGGCCTAGTATAGAGCCTTGAGGAACTCCTAGTTCAACTGGTAAGAAGGGTGATAGGGTCTGCTTCCAGAAGTCTGGTTGTTGACGTCCTTTGAGGTAATCTTTGAACCATGCAAGGGTGGTATTACAGAAATGTAAGACTGCAAGGGTGCTAAGGAGGTTGGTATGGGAGACCATATCAAATGCTTTTGACAGGTCCAGGAAGATAGAAGAGGTATAGTGATTGTGGTTCCTATGAAGATTGATCTTCTTCTTCGTTCAGCTTTTCCCAGTTAGGGGTCGCCACAGCAGATCACCTGTCCGCTCATGATTGGCAATGGAGTTTTACAGTGCCGAGTTCAAGCCCGGCACCCAACTTTCCACAGAAGGGGCACACATGCATGCACGCACACCTAAGGCCAATTTCGAGTGTCCAATCCACCTACAGCATATCTTTGGGATGTGGGAGGAAACCGGAGCACCTGGAGGAAACCCACGTGACCACAGGGAGGACATGCAGACTCCGCACAGAAGGCACCCCAGCCAAGGATCGAACCAGAGAACCTCTTGCTGTGAAGCGGCAGCGCTAACCACTGCACCACAGTGGCCACCCTCTCCTATGAAGATTGATAGTGTTTGTAAATGACAGTAATGCTATTGTACTGTAGAATGGCCTAAAACCGTGATGGGTATTGGCGAGGAGTTTGTTATTAAGTAGGTAGTCTGTGACTTGCTTAAGAATTGCTCTTTCTAGAATTTTAGAGAGTGGTGACAATATTGCAATAGGTTGATAGTTGTTAAGGTTAGTAGATGGTCCGCCCTTATGTAGTGGAATAATGTTAGCGGTTTTCCAGATGGTAGGACTGTTCATAGAGATTCATGTGATATAACAGAAGTAGGCTATGTTACTGTGCAGCTAAATTAATAAATAGTCTTACCACATGAGCACAGGGTAGTACGGGAAAGAAAGGGGAGAAATCGAATGCCATCATGAAAGTATCGAATACAGACAACTATAAAGCAATTAAGACCAGGAGTGCCACTGTTAAAAAGAGTATAGAAGAGGGAACAGATCAACAAAATACTCCAATAAAAGCAACTCACAGCATTATAACAGATCAGGATCTATCTTGCACTATTGCAAATAAATGAAAAAATATCAGCACAGGCAGAAAATCTTAGAAGATATGTAGATAAATATAAAGGAATAAGCAATTCATTGATTACCCAAAAAGTTTTATAAGAGAATTGGGAAACAAAGCAAAAAGAGTTGAAATGCCATCAAAAAAGAAGAAATGATCCTGTGGAACATAAAGCTGCTAAATGGACAGAAGAAAAAGAATATGAAGTTCAAATGTACAGGATATGAAAAGGGATGAAGACACAGCCAGAGAGATTGAAACAAAGTTAAAAAAACTTCCTAATTGGAAAACCCCAGGCCCAGATGCAGTAAATAACTTCTGACTAAAAGTATTAACATCTTTGCATGAAGGTTTAGCCATGAGTAAGAACTACTTGTTTGTGCACCCTGAACAGACACCACCTTGTTTAACAACAGGAAAAACAATGCTCCTACTTAAGAGCGTACTTGCAAGCTATCCTAAAAACTAAAGGGCAATAACTTACCTTCCGACATATAAACTGCACCGGAATTGATGCCGACAGAGTTTATAATCATTTAGAAGAAAAAACAGTCACGGCAGTAGAACAAAAGGCTAATAAAAGAAAGTCGTATGGAACAAAGGATCATTTGTTGTTAAATAAAGTCATAATGGAGAACTGTAAACAGGGGAAGAATCTAGGTATGGCATGGATAGACTGCAACAAAGCATTCAGCAGTATCCCACATTCATGGATAAGAGTGCTTAAAAATGTACAAGTTACACCCTATACTGATCGATTACATTACAGCGACCATGAGATAGTAGCAGACCACTTTGTAGTTAAGCCCTGATAAAGGACAAATTGTTATTCCAGGGATAAAAATTCAAAGGGGGATATTCCAGAGTAACTCTGTCACCGCTGCTCTTTTATCTTGCCCTTAACCCATTAAGCTGTCTGCTTAACAGATTAGGTCATAGCTACAATTTGGCTTCCAGAAAATAACAAAGTGTAAAGATTTATATTTTTGTAGATGATTTAAAACTGTACAACTCCTCAGATGAGGAACTGAAAGCCGAACTGGAAATGGTCAAAACCTCTTCAGATTATATAAGAATGTCATTTGGTCTTGATAAATGTGGAAAAGCAACTTTTAAAGCAGGAAAGCTGCAGCACCAAGAAAACGTCAGTTTGGGACAAGAATGGGATGTAAAAGAACTTGTGCAAGGGGGAGTGTGTAAATATTTGGGAACTGAAGAAGGATCAACAATAAAACATGAAGAAATGAGACTAAAACCTGGTAAGGAATATTTTAGAAGGCTTACATTAATACTGAAAAGAGCATTGACATCTAGGAACAAAGCCCAAGCTATAAACCAGTTTGCTCTTCCTGTCCTCGCGTACAGTTTTGGAGTGATTGACTGGCCACAAACTGTGTTGAATAGGTTGGACAGGAAAACCAGAAGGATGCTTCATGCTCATCATATGATTTATAAAAATCCGTGCATACCAAGATTATATATTCCCCATTCTGAAGGAGGTATGGGCCTCCTCGAAATTGATTTACATGTATAGATCTGCAATCGGGACAATGCATACGTATCTGCTGACCTCACAAGATGCAAACATAGTGAAAGTTTTGAAACATGAGGAGAGTAAGTCTAATATGACTTCCCTGCTTAGTTTAGCAGAAGCATATTGATGTCAAGCAGGAATGGAAGTCAAACCAGAAGTAGATAATATTCAGGTAGCAACTGAATGTCTCAAAATACAAAAGAAAGAATATAAAGTGAAGGATCAGATGAGAAGACAAGAAATGTGGAAAATGCGTAACTATAGTTGCAAGTATAGAAAACTGGAACAACCTCATGTTGATCAGGATCAAACGCAGGAGTGGTTAAGGAGAGATAAATTTAAACCAGAAGACAAAAGGTTAATATTGGCGGCCCAAGGTAGTGCACTACATACACACTGGGTTCCAAAGCCCATTGAACATGTGGGAGAAACAGACAAATGTAGGTTTTGTAAAATAATTGGAAACAGTCGCACGTCTTGTCTTGTTTCTTTGCTGGTTGTAATATACTAACTGCAGAAGGACTGCATACTGAAAGGCATAATAATGTGGCAAGACTGTTGCATTGAGGATTGTGCAAACATTATGGTATTGAAGTGGCTGAAAATCACTGGAAAGATGAGCCGCAAAGCATTATAGAAAATGAAGAAGTTTGTATTGCTTGGTGTCATCCATTACTAAAAGTTCAAATAATAGATGCAAGAAAACCAAATATAGTAGTCCATGAAAAGAAGACAAAAGTAGCATTGGTCATTGAAATTACTATGCCCAGTGACTACAGTGTCTTGCATACAGAGAGACACAAAGTTGTAAAATAACAAGGATTTGCAGGCAGAAATAAGGACAATGTGGAAGGAGGATACCAAGACAGTTATAGCTGTAGTAGGAGCAACGGATCTTATAAAAAATAATTCACAGTCCTATTTGGATATTTTACTGTTGCAAGTAACTCCATACGAATTGCAGGAGGGGTCCTTACTGGACACTTTGCAAGTGCTGCAAAGAGCACTTCTGGCTGTCATCAAAAGATTGAAACAATACTATTTTCAAGAACTTTAATCATACTTGGACTTAGGAATGGGGTCCATTCCTGTCATGGTAGTAGAAACCCAAAAGACTTGGAGAAATCAAAAAAGGTGAAGCCAGAAGATATAGCAAATATACTGGCTAACAAGTTCAGTTCCAACTTTACCCCTCTGTTCCCATCAACCTTTCCTCATGAAATATCATCTAATATAACTCCCCCTGCTGTCACCAGGGAACATGTTCTTAATGCTCTCTCTGACTAAGCTCAAGAATACTCCATAAATGGGCCCAGAAATATCCTAGTATGCCTTCTACATAGCATGAAACATGACCTGTCAGGCCCTCTCGAATTGCTATTTAACTGAAGTATCCAAACAGGCTTTGTGCTTCATGAATAGAGCAGCAACAGGCATCACTCTGCACAAAGCTGGGCCATCTACAGACTCTTGAAATTAGAGACCCATAAGTCTCACTAGGCTCTTATGCAAGGCCATGGAAAGAGGTATCATGGAAATGATCAAGAATTGCATAGTAAACCTCTAGACACTGGATTCACCACAATTTGATTTTTGTCAAGGGCAGGTCATGCCTACTCAGCCATGGTGGACATCTTTGAGAAGGTCACCAGAGTAGTGGATGAGGGCATAATGGTTCACACTGCCTACTTTGACCTGACAAGGGCATTTTACACAATACACTCCGGCATTGTTGACGGACTCTGGAGGTTATGTACAAACCATCAATGTCACAAGGTGGATAGCCAACTGGCTGACCGACAGGACCCAGGAAGTTAGAATCAGGGAGACCACCTCTACAAAGAAGCCAGGCACAAGTGAAGTCCCTCAGGAATCAGTCTGAAAACCTCTCCCTTTTGGCATTTACTTTTCTGAAGTCAAGGTCAATGTCAGTGGCCTCTGGCTGATTAAATTTGCAGATAATTGCAAGCTAGGATCCGTTATTGAATCCCATACCGATGCAAATGTTCTCCAGGAAGGGCTGACACATACAAACAACTGGTGTCAGAGCCATGGAGTAAAACTAAATGCTAAGAAATGCATAATAGTTTGCTTTGGGAAGTCATCCACCCCTGGTAACTATCATATTGACAACATACCCCCTAAGAGTTGACACAGTAGTCAGTGACTTGGGCACGTAGACAGTAGTCTAGCCTTTGACCATCATGTGTCTACAGTAGTGAGGAAATCATTCTATGTTGTGCAACTTATAAACAAAGGTGTGGCATCTAGGCCTAAGGAAGTCATTGTTCCACTGTATTCAGCATTCATCAGATCTGTCATTGAGTACAGTGCTCCCTTTGGTATGTACCTAACCAGGCATATCCAACAAATGGAACGTCCGCAGAGATTCCTCACTAAAAGAATACAGGGCGTAAGTAACATGTCCCATGCAGATCACCTTAAGGCCCTATTCCTGTAATTCTGTCTCCTACAGGCTGTTGAGGGGAGATCTATGCCTGGCATACAAGGCATTGTCAGACCCCACTCTGCTGGACATTCTGCATCTCCGCAAAATGTACACCACCAGAATTACCAGTTGTAAAGCGTTAACCTTGTCTGAGGTACAAATGGGACCTGATGGAGTGATGGGTATGTGTCCCAGAGACTACCATCTCTTAAGAACAGGCTCCCCATATATGTGAAGCAGTTCATTCCTAAACCAATTTGTGTGACTTGGATGGTTGGATGGGGAGTAGAAAATACATCCCTGTTTTGGCACCTGTCTCCGTAATGGATATAAGCAGTCTGTAAATGAGTGATCTCCCAAGCACCTGTTTGTAAATGTTTCTTCCCCAAATCCTCTGCTTACACTTACCAAGGGTACCAAAACTTGCCAGAGATTTGGGATGCATGGTTAGGCTTAAAAAGGACCTAGTGGTCATTGGCCTGTGAACCTACAAAATATAAGGGCTAAAATCACAATGGGAATATAAGGCTGGGCTTCTTAAGATCCTCACAGGTTAGCCTAGTAAGTACCTGTGAACCTATTTCAGAGCCTGACTAAGCATTTCCTTAGTTTTCCTTTCTGTCTTACCTTATTAGGCAAAGGAGGAGGTGCAAAAGCTCTGTAAAACTGTGGTAGTCCGGATTGTCCCAGTAGACCAGCAAAGACTTTATTATTCAATATTTCTTTTATATTCTAGAAAAGACTAACCTTAGATCCATTTTGGATTCACATTGTCTTAATCATTTTATTCCCAAGGGTATTCCTGAATTTGCTTTTCATTCTCTCTTGCCCTGATTTTTCAGATGAGATTGGGTGTTCTATGGGATTTTCAGGAGGCTATCCTCCACATAAAGATCTCAGTGATTCAGACTATTCCTTCACTTCCTTTTTAAAGCCACTTATTACAGTTTTGGACTGTTACCTGTGATCTCACTTGCTCCCAACATTCATGTCATGACTGCAGGGCCCCAGTGTGCTTTTCTTTTTATACTACTACTACCTGTCTCTAGCTTCTTGAGTCAAACTTGCTGATTGTTTGTTTATTGATTGACATTTGTTGACGGGAAAGTCTGAATGGGACAGAAGCCCATTTTCAGCAGAGGCCCGGGGAGAAAAGCTCCACAAACACATTATGATTATGCAGTATTTTACAAGAATTTACAAAATATACAGAACAAAACAGTACAGTATAACAAAATGAGAAACAAGACTACTAAATTGTGGTAAGTTACAATGTCAGAGAGAAATTAAGAATAATTTACAAGAAATATATATATACACACACACACACACACACACACATACATATATATATATATATATATATATATATATATATATATATATCATCATCTGATGATGATGTATATATACATATGTACATACACACACATATATATATATATATATATATATATATATATATATATATATATATATATATATATACATACACACACACACACACACACACACACACACACACACACGCACAAACACTTTTCTTTTGTAAATATTGAAATAGCTTGAAAGTTAAGAAAGGAAAAGATCACTAGGGGAGTAGTGCTGGGTTGAAAGAATTAATAAAGGGAAAGAAAAATCATAAATAGGGTAGGTTTCAAGGGGGTAGAATGATAGTTAAGGTTAGTGAGATTTAAAGTAAGAACAGAGTTGTTTAAAGTAACTTGTAGTTCAAAAGAGCTCCTTACTGGTTTTGATGGGTTAAAGATTAGGGTAAGCTATAGGAAGGCTCAAGGAGAGTAGGATGTTTATCTGGATAGATGCAGGGGCAGATTTTAGTATTTACTAGGTAGTTCTATAGGGTTAGTTTAAAATCTGTTGAAGCAGCTAATGGTGTGTATGCTGGCTGGAAGTGAGTTCCATAGTTTAGCGACAGTGTATGAGTAAAGGCAATGTCTGGCTGTTTTGTTTGGTACGTGAACAGTTATGAGGTGCTTATTTTCAAAGCGAAGGGTTCTAGTGGGGCTATAGGGTATTAAAATGTACTTAAGGGCAGGGCAGTTGTTTGGATTGTAGACAATGTTGTGTGCTATGAACAGTTGAATGAGGTTAAGGTGATGTAGAAATTGCAGCCAGTTTAATTCTTTTAAAGCTTGGCAGTGATGTGAGCTGTATGAGCTACCTGTGGCAATTTTTTTTTATGGCAGCAGGATTGGAGCTCGTTTTGTAGAGATGAGTGCAGGTTAGTGAAAATGGGGGCACTCTGTAATAGGCAGGGGAGCAAGTAAGTGTTGGCGAGAGCTTTTTTTGGTGGTGCTGTCCCTGAAATGTTTCTGTATAGGGCTCCTAATTTGCAGTGTTTTAATGGCATTACCAATATGGTGTTCAAATGCAAGTTAATAGTCAGTGAAATACCTAACAGTTTAGCATGGGATACGATTTCAATTTCTGTGTTGCTTTGGAAGAAGACATGAATGTGAGAGTCAGGTGAAAGGAGTTTTGCTGCAAAGAGTGGAAACTTTTTATTTTGGCATTAAGGAGTAGTTGTGGTGCGGTTAACCATAGTTTGCCAAGTAGTGGTAGATGTTTTTATTTATGGTGGTATAGGGCAATTTCTTTTTTTTTTATTATTGATTAGAGGAATTCTCTGCTTAGCTTGTTTCATATCTTAAGAATAACTTTAAAATTTCCAATGTTTCTTCTTTAGCCGACTCCATACCAGGACTGGATAGTCATTTTTACCCCCTAGAGAGGATGTAAAGAATTCTGGAGGCAGTCCAACATTGCATCTTGTATCAGGATTGTTCCCTAAGTTCTTAGTCTGATGGCAGCTTCCAAAGTTATGCTTTCAAATGCCACTTTTCACATGCACCCTTTGATGACCTTTCATATCCAGTAGTCATGAGCAGGGCCATCTTTCTGCTGCAGTCATGTTGTCCAGAACATGCAGGTTACATCTGGAATGGTAGACCATTGTAATACAGCCATACTAGCAAACACTTAGGGTAGCCTTGTAGCCTCCTTCATAATGGATGTGCATTCCCCTCCCTTAAGTGGATGCGGGAAACTTCTGAGGGTGAATGTCCTTTCATGAGTCTGTTACACATCAGGTTTGGTTTTGGAGATGAAGGTAGTCTTCCTGTCTGTGTATGCCTTTTAAGATTTCCTTCCTAGGTGGTTTCTCTTCAGTTATTTGGACAGTGTGGCATTAGATGTGCCTATAGTTTGAAATATCAACAGATGAGTGAGATTCATTCCTACCCTCTTTGCCAGGAGGCCATGAAAGTTGCAGTGGGTGCTTTATTTATTTATTTATTTACCGTGAAGGTCTGACTAGGTCCAGAGGTGCCCATTTTCAGCAGAGGCCCTGGGAGAAAAGATCCAGAAACATATGACCCAAGAAAAAAATTACACCAGAAAATTGCACAAGAAAAATACAATAGTATTAGCAATGCAGTTCCATATATGAAAATAACAGTTGTGTGTATTATTAATAGTAATAGAAAATGAACAGTATAATTTGTTTATAATCTTTAAGAAGAATTTATTTATTGCTAATCATATTTAATACCAGTCAAAGGAAAAGTATGTTGACAGAGAGGGTAGGTCTAAGTTACATTAAGGAGGAAGAACAGGTTTGTATTAAATATTATTAGCAAAGAAAAAGATGTTTGTTTGTTTGTTTATTTACATTTGTTGACCGGGAGTGTCCGACTGGACGTAGGTCCATTTTCAGTGGAGGCCCGGGGAGAAAAGCTCCACAGTTAAAATAAACGGACAGTAGTTACATTGGATTACATAGCGATTAACAATTTAACATAGCAATTACTTACAACATATTTACAGATGAAGAACATAGTACATCAGTAGTAGACCACTAGAATCTTTATCTGTGAAGCACATAACAGACATTAACAAATGTTACAATAAGAAGTTCCTGCTGTATAATAAGTACTAGGGTTATGAACATATGGGCTTGCTATAATCAAGGTAGTTAGTGGAGTGGAAAGAAAGGTAGTGGTTGGATGGGGTGGGTGATATTAGAGTGGGAGTTGCAAGGGCATAGCCAGCATATTTTTAGGTGTGCTTTTAGTAAAGTTTTGAAGTGGGTGCATGATGGCATGGAGGTAATTGTGGGTGGCAGGGAGTTCCATAATTTGGCTATGGTGCAAGAGAGTAGTGCTTCACCAGCAGAGTTATTGGCTTTAGTGATCTGCAAGTGATTTTTGTTGCTGGATCTTAGTGGTCTGGTGGTGCGATAGGGTTGAAGTAGATTCTGGAGGGATGGGACATTTAGTGGATGGTTTACTAGCTTGTGGGTGAGTGAGAGTTGATGCCATTGAAGGAGGTGAGGGAGTTCAAGCCAGCCCAGTTCAGCAAGTGAGAGACAGTGGTGACTATGGTAGGATGCCTCTGTGGCGAATTTGACGATTTTGTTGTAGTAGGTCTCTAGCTTGTTTAGATCGCATTGCCTTAGTTTGGTATATATTGGAGAGGCATAAAGTAGGGTGGAGATAAGGTGGGAATTTGCTATTGAAATCTTTGCTGCTTTGGTGAGAAGTTGCTTATTTCTGTATAACGCTCCTAGTTTTTTGTGGACTTTTTTAATGGTAATGGATATGTGAATGTCAAATTTTTGTTTATTGTCCATTTCCACTCCTAGCAATTTGGTTGGGTATATAGTGGTGTTGTGTTTTGCTGTGATAAAGTGAGAGTTGTTTTGAGTATGTTTGGTGGGTTGGAAGATGAGTAGTTTAGTTTTGTTTGGGTTGAGTATTAATTGGGCATCTGTTAACTAAGTTTCAACAGAGGAAAAGGCTTCCTGTGTGACTTTTTGCAGTTTGGGTAGGGACTGGTCTGAGCAGATGATGGCTGAGTCATCTGCGTATTGTGAGTGTGTGCCATGTTTGGTGACAGAGGCTAGATTATTGGTGTAAACAGAGAAGAGTAGGGGTCCAAGGATGGATCCTTGGGGAACCCCTATGGAGACAGGTAGTTGGGGAGATATGTCATTCTGCCATACAATGGATTGTTGGCGATCAGACAGGTAACTCTGAAACCAGTTGGTGACTGATTGAGAGAAGGATAGGTTATTGAGGACAGAGATAAGTTGTTTGTGTGGGACCATGTCAAATGCTTTAGATAGGTCTAGGAAAGTAGCAGAGGAGAGATAACCATTGTTTTTATGCTGAAGGATAGTGTTAGTAAAGGAGAGTAAGGCAGTGGAGGTGCTGTGGTTTGGTTGGAAACCATGCTGAGTATTGGAAAGGAGGTTGTTAGTAAGGAGGTAGTCTGAGACCTGAGAGTGTATGCATCTCTCTAGTATTTTTGAGAGTGGAGAGAGAATAGCTGAGGGGCGGTAATTGGTTAGTTCTGTGGAGGGTCCACCTTTGTGGAGGGGAATTATATGTGATACTTTCCACAGTGTGGGAACTTAACTTTCTGACAGAACGGTTAATCAAGATGGATACTGGGTAGGCCAGAGCATCAGCTGCAGTTTGTAGGTATTCACTTGGGAGGTTGTCTGCTGCTAATTTGGTGGGTTTAAGTTTAGTTAAGAGTTTTTTTTTATGTTGGAGGTAGGTACAGGAGAAAAAGAGAAGGCAGTGGGGAGATTACTAGTTGAAGGTGTGGGTTGGAGGGGAGGGGGGGTTATGTTTAGCTAGTGAAAGTATGGTTTGTTGGAAGTGTGTGTTGAATGAGGTAGCAATATTTTCTGAGGAGTGAGGGATGTTAGGAGGAGGGGTACTGACTTTACCTGGGTGGAGGATGGAGTTTATGGAGGACCAGAATTGTTTGGGGCTGTGTTGTGAGGAGTCTAGGGCAGACTGGTAGTATTGGAATTTGTCCTGTTTTATTAGCTTTTTGACTTTATTGTGTAGTTCTAGGAATTTCTGTCTAGTTGAGGGGGTTTTGGTTTTGCACCAGTGCTCCCAGGCTTTATCCGTGATTTTCATTTCTGACTTAGTGGTTTTCTGTAGCCATGGGGAGGGTTGTGCTTTGGTTCTGGAAAGTCTTATGGGGGCATGGTAATTAAGGATGCTCAGGAAGGTAGTATTAAAAAGTTCAACTGCATCATCAAGACTGAGGTACTTTAGAGGATGCCAGTTACGTTCTTTGAGGGATGAGATGAATGTGAGTGGGTTAAAGTTTAGTTTTTTACGTATGTGACGGTAGATAACAGGTTTAGCTTGGTGTATGTATTTTTTGAGTAGGAATGTTGGGGAGTGATCACTGAGGCTATCTGATAAGCAGCCTGTTATATATGACTAGGGGCTCTTACTGACTAGTATCCAATCCAGGGTAGTGTGCTTGTTGGAGTTTTTATTTATCCTGGTTGGCGACTGGACTAGTTGGGTGAAGCCATGAAGGTTTACATGATGGGTTGGATGGTTGCCAGAACAGGATTGCCAGTCAATATTGAAATCACCTAAAATGATAGTTTCTTAGGGGAGATGGTGGGTAGACCAGCTGAGGAGGTTTTCCAGTGGAGGGATGTTTTGGCCAGGTGGGAAGTAGCATGGTTTTGTTTTGGTTTATTTTGAGGTTGGTATATATTATTTCTTCATTGTCTATTTGTGGAGCTGATGATTTTAAGATCTGGATGTTTAGATGTTGTTTAAATATAGCTACACCGCCTCCTTTTTTGTTTAGCCAGTCTGCTCTTAGTATGCCGTAACCTGTAGGGAGCATTAACTCACTGGTAATGTGAGGTTTTAGCCAGGTTTCTGTCAGGATGACTATATCTGGGGAGTACAAGTCTATGGTGGCATGGAGTTCATGGACTTTGTTGGATATACTTCTAATATTTAGGCTTAGTAGAAGGAAGTCACTTGGCTTTCTACTGGCTGTAATATGGGAGAAGTTGTGGTTTCTAGTCTGATTTATGAGGATTAGGATTGGAGATGGTAGGGCCAGGGGTGGGGTGGATGACTCCACTTAGGGCTAGTTTTGATGTGCATGAGGTTATTAGTTTTCTCAGTTTTTGAATGTGTTTGCTTATAAGGGAAACTTTATGATTGTGCTTTGTGGGTAATAGGTATGGTGGGAGGGTTACTATGTTAAGTTGTAGGGATGCTTTATGTTTGAGTAAGATAGTTGGTAGAATATGTGGGGGGTGCATAGGGATGGTTCTTGAGTTGGTGGGAGGGGAGCTGAGTGAGGGTGAGACATGAGTGGCGGTGTGAGTAGTAGTAAGGTGGTAGTGGTGGAATGATGGAGCTTTGGTAGGATGTAAGATATGCAAGGAGAGTGCATGCAGTGAGCATAGGGTAAGGTATGCTTGTACATGTTAGTTGAGGAGGTGTGATAGTAGTGGGAAGATGGAGGAGGTAGTGTTGGGTTAGCGCTGTGGTTGGCTATTGGAAAGATGGGAGGGGTTTGTGAGTGTAATAAAGGTGGGACCACTGGGGGTGGGAGAGAATAGGAGGGTGGGGAGAGAAGTGGGTAAGGGACCCTGTTAGTTGTTCTTATGAGGGGGCTGGAAAGAATCAGTTAACAGAGTTAACTGATAAATTAACATATGATCGTGACAAGGGTGGTTGTAGTTTTAAAAATGGTGCCTGCCACAGGTAATATTTATTAACTTTGGAATTGTCTTAAGGTAATAAACAGGGGAGGGGAGAGCAAGGGTGTGAGCAGGCAGTTCTTTGTACTGCTGCTATTGAGCCAAAGCAAAGACGAGTTTGTGTTTAAGAAACTATCATAATTGACCAAGGACTGCTCTGAAACTGTAAGTCATTTGTTAACCATTTCTCAGGTGGAAAAACAGGATAACCTTGTATCAGTAGGCTACTGTCGTCTCAGTTTAAATTAAGAAACACACAGTATTGATCAGTTATGGATACTATTTGCTAACAGAAGGAGGGAATAAGAGAGAAAGTGGAAGATGTGTGTCTGTCTGTCTGTCTCTGTCTGTGGTGGGTCTGCTTACAAGCCAAAGCAGAGTGCTCTCCAGGGGAAAATGAATATTGGCTCAAACAGGTAGAGACATACTCAGTTAACTTTAGCTGTTTGCAGACAGTTCAGACCCGGACTGCGCTTTTCTTATAAGAATGATAAAGGTGGTACCACAGTTGAATACTTAAGAGTGGTGCTAGGTTGGAGAGACACTGAGCTCCTCATGGGGCCTGTAGCAGAGTGGATTGTAGTTTTCAGTTAACGGTGCTAACGGTAGGATTAAGTTTTGTGAAGGTGGGGAGAAGATAAGAGGGAGGCTAAGGGTAGTAAAAGAGGTTAATAGGGGAAGGGATTGTTGTGCATAAAAAAAAATCGGAGAGTCCTTAATAGAAAGTGAGGTTAGCAGAAGACTTTCAGCCTTGGTGAGATCAGGAACAGTTCCAGGATTTAGTGACATTTTCTTTTAGAAAGTGTTTGAGGGTAGGAAGTTTTGGGATAGTTCTTAAATTTGTAGGTATGGTGTTCCGTACTTTGGCTACTGAATAAGAGTGTAGGCCATGGCCTGCAGCTTTTCTAGGTTTATGAATAGCAAGTGTTGAGTCTGTGATCTAAGTGATCTCTTGTATACAGTCGAGTATGGAACTAAGAGAAGGGCAGTTATTGGGTTTATACATTGATTTGTGGGCCGTTTACTGTTTTAAGTAACTGAGATGTGGAAGCTGTAACCAGTGTAGAGTACAAACAGCAATACAGTGACAGCTGTGGTGAGCTGCAGTTGTGGGAAATTTTACTTATTTGCTATAGCATGATTCAAATTTTGATTGTTGAGAGCTGTTGAGATTTGTAAGAATAGCAGTACCGTATTGTAGTGAGTGTAGAGGCATTTGTAGCAAATTTTGCTATTTTGTTATAGCATGATTCAAGTTTTGATTTTTGGGAGATATTGAGAATTGTTTAAATAGCAGGACCATATAGTAGAGAGGGTAGAAGGTAGGTAGTGACAAAAGGGTATTTTGTGGCAGAGTTTAGAAAGAGTTTGTCTATACACCGGTCCTAGCTTTTCATCAGTTGTTGCTCCAAAGAGTTTAATATGACGAACAGCTTTGATTATCACACTCACATTCCATAGGAAATCAGTTGCCCTTAACTGTCATCTCTCAATTCCTGTTTGTCCAGGAAGATTTTCCACAAGTTTGGCAGGCCAGTTTGAAGTCTGTTTTCATCTCCCATCAGTCCCACACAGTTGCATTTCTTTTGTACCACCCGTTAGATAAAGCTGGGACGTCTTCCTATTTTCCCATAATTCCTAGCTACCTAGGCCTTCTCTCAAGATGTCTTCAGCCTTGAATAAAGTTAGTAGTTCACATCTGAATATCTCCCAGGCTTTCTGTGATTTTTTTATTAAGTTACATGTGTTAGTGTTAAGTTTTTTCAATGTCCAAGTGTAAGAAAACTTCTTACGGTCAGTCCATTCCTTTTATATAATTTTTTTTTTCTTTTTACTTCATTTTAGCTGCTTTTTAATAGCAGCATACTTTTCCTCCCCTGCCTTTTCTTTGACACCACTGTGCAGCATTAACACTGTTTTTCTTAAGTTGTTTGCTTTTAGTGACTTTTGTTGTGTTGTACTTGTTCCTACATGATTCCACATTCTGTAATTGCAGATGCAGGATGAAAATTCCACTCAGACAAATGTGTTTTATGCTTAAAATGTTAGAGAAGTTCTGCTAGCTTCAAACCATATACCATGAACGTGTATTAAAATAGAACACAGCTAGAGAACTTAAGAACTACTCCAGCAACTGATCAGGATAGTCCTATTTCTAAAGATCTTCATTTCTAGACAAAGAGAAAGGCAAAACCAGAGAAGGGTGGCACTCAAATCTCTAAACCTTTCAAGTGTTCCAAAGTTCCCAGTATTGATAGTGAGGTATTTGTTGCAGAGGCTGATCCCACCAAATGGCTGTCATGTTTCTACTGCTAAACCTCCCATAGATTAACTGATTTTATTAGTTCTACAGCAGAACCTAGTCCATCTAGCCAACCTTCCACTGCTTAATACAGATAGACCTGACATAATGGAAGGTCAGTTTCCCACCGTTTCTCGGCCAGCCTAATTGACATGGGCATCCTGAGGCAATGTAGCAATTGCCTCATGTATACAGGCAACTTACTACTCCTAAAACATGCAAATACAATATGTCAGAGATGTATCTATACTATGAACCTGGAATCTGTGCTCTCTCTCTCTCACATAACAAAGTAGCAAATACTAAGCAGGTTGTCAGCACTCACACTCTACCTCCCACACATACCAAGCACACAACACATAAAGCCATATACGTGGAGGTACTCACTAGAAATGTACCAAAAGAACAAAGACGTCCCAAGCGCAACCTTTTGCACAAAATATGGTTCTAACAGCACCCACTACACATAATAACACACGCATCAGTGTCTCACCCAATATGCCCGTAAGGCAGAACATGTCTAAACCAAATGTCTTGGTCACAGGCGACTCCAAAGTGAGATACAGAGATGTCTCGCTCACTAGGCTGGACAAGGAGAAGGTCATAGTTAGCTGCCTGTCTGATGCCAGGATCTGCCAAATCACGCACGTATTCAGGTCTCTCAACAAGTACTGTTATGACTTTCATGGTCCATGTTGGAGTGATTGACTTGAGGTATACATCACTGGACTTTACGAAGAGAGACATGATGGAGCTTTAAGATTGTGTCCCATGCAGGTATATCTGTAGCCCTAAGCAGCATTCTTCCCTCACCCAGGATGATGCCACAGTACAAACAAAAAATGATAGACTTCAACAATTCGCTTAGCTTCTGGTGTCAGTCTAGGGGGATCCAGTATCTGACAGCGTGGGATGATATGGTTGACAGAACACACTGATGTTCTTCATGTTTCACTGTTGCAGTCATCACATTTGGGTTATCCCTGCCAGGGTAGCCCTCAGTTGGCCCAAATACCAGAAGCTTAGTATTTCGGCGTCAGTTGCTGTTGCTCCAGGACTGACGTCCGGTCTTCAGTGGTATAAAATCAGGCAGCCAACACCATTACATCAGTCTTTCTTGCCGAGGAGCCTGAAGCAGAAGCAGTTTGCACGAGTGCCGGTCGGCCACTACCTGAGTTTTTCCTTTCTGAATTGAAGTTGAAGTCTTATAAATTTAAGCCCCCCATTGGGGATCCTTTTTTCTTGCTCTAACCGATGTCAGAAAAAGTTAATTGCCTCGCTTGTGGAAAGCAAATACCACACCAAGACTTTCATTCTTACTGCGTCACTTGTTCATGCCCAGACCACGACGTACCCTGCTGTTGCTTTTGTGCTTTGTTCAGCGCTAGAGCTATACGTCTTTGGGCCCTTATTGTAGCTAGATATTTTTGCTCTCAGTCCTTGAATTCCGGTATGGCTTCGGTAAGCCAACTGATCTTCCAAAAACGTAAGGGTAAAGACAGAGACAGACCGCACAGGTCCAAGACTGCCAACGACACTTCCGTTAAGCTAGTGGTTAGTTCTCTGATCCTCACTGAAGCACTTTTGCAGCCCCTGATGCCCACTTCTGTGGATTCGCAGGCCGCTACCAAGACCCTTTTGGAGTCCAGTGTGCCGTGAGACTCTTCTTCGACTAAGGATCTTGCGGATGCCTCTACCTTGGATGGGTCCGGAGCCACTGAGCACTACTGATACTAGTCACAGACCGACGCCTTTCACGTCTACAGTTATTTCAAAAACTACCGAGTTTCTAAGGCCCAGGGTATGAATCACACCCAAAAAAAACGAAGACCCAGGCTCCGGCATCTGCTTCCTTGTCTCAGTCTCAAATGCTTAAAATGGTGGAAGACCTTATAATGCTTATCAGGGGAAGCCAGGCTACCGCTTCCAAAAGAAAGAGCCTTGTCCCTAGTATTTTTATCTGAACAGGAGTCCGATGACTCTGATGCATCTGAATATGAAGATATGCAACCCCTGCCTGCTTATGAGGATTCTGATGCAGTGAAATCCATCCCTTCAGCCTGTCCACCTGAGGGGTTTTCCTTTGGGGAAGACCTACATACTTTAAGGGAGCATTTCCCGTGGGAATGTCAAGACTATCCTCAGTCAAAAAAGATACTCAGGGAATTCTTGGATCTTCCACAGCACAGACCTCTGGCCATCCCTCCTGTCCTGGATGTTGTGGGTGATGATTTTATGGAATCCAGTCTGACTCCTGGCACCCTCCCTCCTGCTCCCAGGAAAACTGACAGGTATTATAGAGTCCCTGACTCTCACAAATTGTTAGTTCCACACACTGAAATATCAGCAACATACCGTGGAACTCCTCAAACAAAAAAATGTCTTCTTTCCCTGCTTGTGCAGAAAATAGAGTTACAAGAATTAATGCATTCTGCAAGTCAAGTAACTAAGCACACCTTACAATGTGGTTTTGACGCCCTAGAAGCATCTTGGAGGGCAGCAGTCACTGGTTCTCCCCTTAGAAAGGCATGCTTGGCTTTAAGACCAGCCCTTGCCAGACCATGTCTAATCCAAATTATTGGACGCACCCTTGCACAAAGACAACTTATTTGGCACCAAGGAAGAAGAGGTCTTAAAAAAAGATGGAAGAAAAAGCTAAATCTATGCCGACAGACTTTTCACAGGTTCAGCCACTGAGGTTCAGTAGGCATTGCCCCTGCAAGCAGTGGTTCTTTCCTGCCCACTCCAGGTCAGCTCAGCCCAGACCCAGGGGAAGCAGGCTCCCCCAGACAACAGCCCCAGGGAATGCAGAGATTTACACAATGGAGTTCCTCCTCTTCAAAACCAGGGAGTGCAAAGCCACCTCCTTATGGTAAGAACTCACAGTGACTTTACACTTCCACCCCCCCTCCCTCTGCCCACCTGCTCTTGCTCCTAGGAGGAAAACTCATTCCATGCAAACAACTGGGCCACCATTACCAGTGACCGCTGGGTCCTCAACATAGTGTCCCAGGGATACAAATTTTATTTCCACACTCTGCCAACCCCAAAAGGGTTCCCAGATCTTCCCCCAAACCAGTGGGCAGAGGCCAAAAAGCAAGTCCTTTCCCTGCTCTTTATGAGGGCAAGGCCAAAGTTTCTACTCCAGACTCTTTCTGGTACCCAGAAAAGAGGGTACATGGTGCCCCATCCTCGATCTATCCATTCTGAACACCTTTCTGATACCAAAATTCAAAATGCTCACCCTCCAGCAGCTTCTACCTCTACTTTCCAAGGATGCTTGCTTAGCCACCCTAGACCTAAAAGAGGCCTACCAACACATCCCACTCAGGGAATCATGCAGGAAATACCTGTGTTTCAGGGCAGAATCACTGCACTTCCCTTTGGCTTATCCACTGCTCCCAGAGTTTTCACAAAATGTCTGGCTCCCACCATTGCTTTTTGCAGACAAAAAAATATTCAAATTTATCACTACGTAGACGACTGCCTGATTCAGGCAGACAGTCAGGAAAAGCTGCTAAAAGCACCTGACCTTTGTAAAGGACCTACTGACCTCCCTAGGGTATACTGTCAACAAAAAGAAATCAAAAGTAGTACCCACACACAAAAATTGTATTCTTGGGAGCAAGCCTGGAAACAGCATCCCAGATGGCATTACTTACACCAGAAAAAGAATCTCACCTGACAGCCTACTTCTCTCAACTAGCCACCAGGACCCAGTTGTCTGCAAGGAAAATCCTGCAAGCTCTAGGGTTCATGGCTTCTTGCATTCTACTTATTCCATATGCCAGACTGCATATGAGGAAACTACATTGGTACCTAAAAAGCCTTTGGTGTCAGCACTCTCAAGACCTGGAAACTTGTACCAATGATTACCTTGTCTAAGGAAAGATTTCCTTTGGCGGGAAGCAGTGTGCTTCCACAACAGGGGACTGCCCTTCTCACAACCCCATGCCGCCCAGACCCTCACCACACACTCGTCAGACTGTGCCTGGGGTGCACACCTGGATGGCAGGTGCATTTATGGTCAATGGAGCCCAAATCAAATAACTCTGCAGATCAGCCAAAAAGAGATGTTAGCTGTTCAGCACGCCCTGACAGCTTTCAGACCCCCTACCCTCCCTGTGGTCTCTACTGATCAAAGCAGACAACACCACGGTGATGTGGTATATCAACAAGCAGGGAGGGACTCCCTCTTATCCTTTGTACAGTCTTGCCATGACCCTTTGACACATGGCCTCAGCCATGCAACTACACCTGTTAGCACAATTCCTGCCAGGCTCTCTAAACTCTCTGGCAGACAACTTAAGCAGAAACCTGCAAGACACACACGAGTGGCAACTAGACCAAAGAACCTTCACCCTTGTAACCCAGAAATGGGGAACCCCGAAAATTGACCTCTTTGCCTCCCACTCCAATCATTAGCTCAGCAAATTCTGCACCATCGAACCTCACAGCAAGGCCTGGAAAGTGGATGCTCTATCGTTCCAGTGGGTAAATCTCTCAGTATGTGCATTTCTCCCTCTCCCACTAATTTCAAGGGTTCTGCCCAAAATAAGGGAAGAAAAACCAAGGACAATCCTGATTGCCCCAGACTGGCCATGCCAGCACTGGTACCCACTGCTGCTCAACCTGTCACCACTGCCACCATGGCACCTACCTCAGATCCCAACACACCTGACCCAGAGGAATGGAGAATTCATGCATCCCCAATTGCAGATCCTTAGTCTGGCAGCCTGGCTTATTCCCTGACCTCTACTCAAGCTGCCAGTCTAAGCAAACAAGTTCTAGATGTTATACGCGAGGCCAGATGCCCCAGCACTAGAAAGTTTTGTGCTGACAAGTGGAAAAGGTTTTGCACCAGGCTAAGGGAGCTGGAACGGCACAGCCCTCCCTACCTTTCATACTTGATTGCCTGGCAGACCCTACTACACAGGGATCTATCCTTTTCTTCTATTAAAATTCATGCCTCTGCCATCTCTGTTCTTTTCAGCACAGAGCCACCTCTTTTCTCACACCCTCTCATCAAACAGTTCCTAAGAGGGGCTAACAACTTGAGGCCACCCAGAAGAGCTCCTACCCCAGCTTGGGACTTAAACTTTGTGTTGGCAAAGTTCACCCTGCCCCCCCCCCCCCTTTTGAACCTGCTGATTCAGCAGAGTTGAAATTTCGCTCTTGGAAGGCAGCGTTGCTTCTGGCCATCACTTCAGCTAGAAGGGTATCGGAGCTACAAGCACATGTTCATCGTGTTTCACTGTTGCAGTTATTACACTTGGGTTATCCTGCTGGCAGGCTACCCGCAGTCGGCCTGAATTCCAAAGTCCTGGTCCGGCGTCGGTTGCTGTCGCCTCTTCCTTGACGTCAGTGCGCCAGGGGTATATAAGATGCAGCCTATGCCATTTTCTTCAGTCTTTCTTGCCGCGCGGTGCCCGAAGCAAAAGCAGTTTGCAAGTGCCGGTCGGCCGACTCCTGAGATTTTCAAATTTGAATTTCAGATCCGAAGCCTTCAATAAAGCTAAGTACCCCATTGAGGAAACCTTTTCTTGCTCCAGACCGATGTCAGTAAAAGTTAACAATTGTATTTCTTGTGGGAAGCAAATACCTCATAAGGATTTTCATTCTTACTGTATTCCTTGCCTAGGCCCTGACCACGACGTTGCTAGTTGTCGGTTTTCTGCTAGATTTGACCAATGCACTATTAAGCGTCAGTTCGATTTTACTTTACATTACTTTGGCTGAAGGTTTAACTATATAATGCCGTCAGAACAACCGATGACTGGAGTTCATAAAAAGCACAAGGAAAAAGAAAAGGACAGGCATCCGAGGTCCAAAACCGACGACAAAACCTCTTCTAGGCCAGTCGCCGGTTTGCCGGTTCTCAGTGAAGCACTTTTGCAGCCCCTGACACCCGCTACCTGGAAGCCACAGGCCGCCTCCGACTCCCACGTGGAGACAACTAGGCCTCTGGAAACTCAAGGTATTGGGCCTACGGAAACTATTCCCTCAGATGGGTCTGGAGCCGCTGAGCAGGCATCGGCTTCTGAGGGTGTTTTCAGACCTACACAGCTTACTATCAAGACCACTTCAGCAGCCAAGGCAAAGTCTAAAACACCTTTAAAGACAAAGAAACAAGTACGGCATTCTCCTGGACAGTCATCCATGCCTAAGAAACAGATGCTTAAAATGGCTGGGGACCGAATTACTTTTATCAGGGGTTCCCATCCCCCTCCTGATAAAAGGCCTAGGCAAGACACTGACTATGATTCCTCTGACCAGGTTTCTATTTCATCTGATTCCTCTTGAGAACAGGGATATTCTCTTCCTTCCTATGAGGACTCTGATGCTGAAGAATATATTCCTTCAGCCTCTCCTCCTGAGGACTACTCTTTTGGGGAAACCCTGCACACCATGAGGGAGCATTTCCACTGGGAGAGCCAAGATTATTCAGAATCCAAGAAAAGGCTCATAGATTTTCTTTTATTGGCTCAACACAGACCTCTTGCTATTCCTCCTGTTCTAGACATTGTAGATGATGTATTTTCTGAGTCCAGTTTGTCTCCTGATTCTTTACCCCCTGCACCAGTTAAGCCAGATAGGTACTACAGGGTTCCAGATTCACATAAATTTCTTTATAAAACCCCTGCTGCTGACCCAGAAATTATATCTCAGGGTCCCAAAGGTGGTCAAGGCTTCCACAGCAAAAAACCCTGTTCCCTCTGATAGGGATTCTAGAGCACTGGACAGATGGGGGGAAAAAAGTTTACAGCTCTGCTACTTTAGCTGTAAGGGCTTTAAACTGCCAGTTTCACATGTTTAAATATCAGCAATACCTAATGTCTCTGCTAAAACAGAAAATGCTGACAAACTCTGAATGTCCAGAAAACAAGGACATGCAGGATTTATTGCATGCAGCTGAACAAGTGCAGCTGAACCAGTGGGAAAGCATACTTTGCAATGTGGTTTTGATTCACTAGAGGCTTCTTGCAGGGCCGCAGTTACAGGCTCTGTCATTCAAAGGCATGCTTGATTAAAAGAACAGTGTCTGCCTGATCATGTTAAAGCAAAATTATTGGATGCTCCATTACAGCATGATACTTTGTTTGGTGTTAAGGCAGAAGAGGTGTTAAAGAAAATGGAGGATAAAGCGAAATCAATGCAAACAGTAAAGGATTTCTTACAGGTTCAGCCACCCAGATTTAGCAGGAACTGGCCTTCAAAAAATTGGTCATTTCCAGTGTCAGGCCACAAAGAGGCAGATACAGACGCCCTAGAGGCAGATCTCAGCCCCAAGGCTCATACAGGCCTAAACAATGGGGTGCTTCAACCTCCAAAGGCGGAGAAGACAAATCACAACCATTTAGGAAACAGTCCCAATGACTTACCGCTACCAATGCCAAGCTTGGCAGCACCCTTAGGGGGAAAACTAGCACTTTTCTCACAAAACTGGCGCATGATCACCCAGGACAAATGGGTACTGAATATTGTTTCTCAGGGCTACAGGTTCCACTTTCACACCCTCCCAAGGGCAAAAGGTATGCCAGACCTGCCACACAATCAATGGGCAGAGGCACAAAAACAAATTTCATATCTCATGGACATGAGGGCTATTCAAAGAGTACCACAGCAAGAGCAGGGGCAAGGATTTTACTCAAGACTTTTCTTGGTACCCAGAAAGGACGAAGCCTGGAGACCAAAACTCGACCTGTCTACTCTAAATACTTTTCTGGACATTCCAAAATTCAAAATGTTGACACTGCAGCAACTTCCACTACCAATTCTCTGCACTGCCCTTTGGCTCATCTACTGCGCCCAGGGTCTTCACAAAATGCCTGGCACCAGTAATTGCATTTTGCAGACAAAAAGGAATTCAAATATATCCCTACTTGGACAATAGCCTTATTTAAGCAGAGAGCAAGGATCTTCTACTACAGCATCTGGCGTTTGTAAAAAGATTACTAATTTGCCTAGGGTACACAGTAAACGAAAAGAAATCAAAACTAGTGCCCTCTCAAGAGATAATATTCCTGGGTGCAAGATTAAATACAACTGCCCAGATGGCGTATCTCATGCCAGACAAAGGCAACTGACTCATTACTTCCAAATGATGGCAACAAAAACCCAGTTACCTGCAAGAAAAATTCTGCAGGCTTTGGGCTTCATGGCATCCTGCATTCTGCTAATTCCATATGCAAGACTGCATGTGAGGATGCTACAATGGTATCTAAAAAGTGTTTGGACTCAACATTGCCACAGCCTGGAAACAATAAATACTCTCATTCCCTGTCTGCAACAAGAGTTTCGATGGTGGGCTCTGGCCTGTCGCCACAACAAGGGACAGCCATTCACTTTACCCACAGCCAGGCAGACACTAACAACAGATGCATCGGATTATGCCTGGGGGGCACACATGGTGGGAAAATGTATTCAGGGCACATGGCCCGCAATCCAAATGCATCTTCATATCAATCAAAAAGAGATGCTATCTGTACAGAATGCCCTGACAGCCTTCAAGGATCTACTCCATCCAGGACAACTATTGCTAAAGACGGACAATACTACAGTCATGTGGTACATAAACAAGCAAGGGGGCACGCATTCCTACCCCCTCTGCAGGCAAGCCATGACTTTGTGGAACACAGCATTGACCTATCAAGTGCATCTGCGGGCACAATTCCTGCCAGGAAAGACAAATACTCTGGCAGACAAACTAAGCAGAAACCTCATGAATCCTCACGAGTGGAAACTAGATCCACAAGTCTTCAGCATGATAAGGAAATGGGGATGCCCAGACATAGATCTATTTGCCTCCCCTCACAACTGCCAACTACAGAGATTCTGCACAAAGACTTATCACACACGAGCATGGAAGGTGGATGCTCTATCATTCAGATGGAAATCCCTGACAGTTTATACCTTTCCTCCACTGCCTCTCCTCCCCAAGGTACTCCTAAAGGTCAGACAAGAGAAGCCAAAAATTATTCTGATTGCCCCAGACTGGCCACACCAGCACTGGTACCCAATCCTAAAGAGCTCGTCTCAAGGCCCAGTCTGGACTTTACCTCAAATTCCTCATCTTCTGACGCAACAAAGCAATCAGATCCTGCACAGCCAACTCAGAACCTTAAATCTGGCTGCATGGCGAATAATATAACCACTCGGAACACACCTCTCTCTAAAGCAGTTATGGATGTCATTTTGGAAGCCAGGAGGCCCAGCACCAGAAAATCTTATGCTGAAAAATGGAAGAGATTCTGTGCTTGGAATCAGGCACAAGGAATTGAACTGCTTGTTCCGGAATATTCCTCAGATTTTACAATACCTAACTGAGATGCTGGACAAAGGCCTGTCCTCATCAATTAAGATCCATGCCTCTGCCATTTCAGCTCATTACAATACGGAACGTCCTATTTTTTCACATCCACTGCTAAGGCAGTACCTCAGAGGGGCCAAAAACATAAGACCCACAAGGAGAGCACCGATGCCTACATGGGACCTCAATTTTGTCTTGGAAAAACTCACACTACCTCCATTTGTGCCAGCCAATACAGTTGAGATAAAATTCTTATCATGGAAAACAGCTCTGCTCCTAGCAATAACTTCAGCAAGAAGAGTCTCAGAGTTACAGGCATTAATGGCAGTGGAGCCTTTTATCATTTTCCATCCGGACAGCGTTTCTCTAAGGACAAACCCAACATTTATGCCAAAGGTAGTATCCAGTATGGCTCTTAACCAAACCATTTGTTTGCCTACTTTTTTATCCAAATCCCCAGACTTCTGTATTCTTTGGACATACACAGGCAGCTACGCTTCTACTTGGACAAAACTAAAGCTTTCAGAAAGACTGAGCAACTTTTAGTGGCATATGCTGCAGGATCACAAGGAAAGGCCATCTCAAAGCAGACTATTTCAAAATGGATAGGACACTGCATTCGTTTCTTCTATGCACAGCATGGCAAATCAGTGCCTAAGGACATTAGGCCACATTCGACCATGGCAGCAGCCACATTAGCAACCTTTCTCAGAGGAGTACCAACCAAGGAAATTTTGGAGGCTGCAACTTGGAGTTCAGTGCACACTTTTACCAAGCACTACAACTTACCTCTTTACTCCAAATCCAGAGCAGGCTTTGCCACTGCAGTTCTGCAGGGCCTCATAGCCACTACTAATTCTATTTAGACCCAGCTGCCCAACCTCAGCTTTGAGATTCAACCAAAGTGTAATGACTGCAACAGTGAAACACGATGAACATAGTACAGTTGTGTACCTACCATAAATGTAGACGTTTGAGTGTATTCACTGTTGCAGTCCAGGTTACCCACCCACCATCCCCGTTTCTTTGCTGGGACTTATCGGTACTTCTCTATTCTATACAACCTATGTGGTGTATTTGCTTTTAGATGAAGGTATTGTTTATTTTACTGTGTGCTTTTTATAAGCAATGTTTTTAGCCTACCTTTTTGGGGGCACCTGACATCTGGGGCAAGAAAAACTGAAGAAAATGGTGTCGGCTGCATCTTATATACCCCCTGACGCACTGACATCAGGGAAGAGGCGACAGCAACTGACGCCGGATCAGGACTTTGGAATTCAGGCCAACTGTGGGTAGCCTGCCAGCAGGATAACCCAAGTGTAATGACTGCAACAGTGAATACACTCTAACATCTACATTTATGGTAGGTGCACAACTGTACTTTATGGCTGTCGAGCTCTTCATCATTTTCCATGCTGACAGGGTCTCTCTCAGGACTAACCCATCCTTCATGCCAAAAGTGGTGTCCAGTGTGGCTCTCAACCAATCCATTCATTTGCCCACATTTTTCCCTAACCCACAAAACAAGGGGGAAAGGATTCTGCACTCTCTAGATGTACAGACGGCTCAGATTCTACCTAGACGGGACTAAATCTTTTAGAAAAACTGATCAATTGCTAGTCAGCTTCGCTGCAGGAGCAGAGAGCAAGGCCATATCCAAACAAACTATTTCCAAATGGATAGCACACTGCATCCATTTCTGCTACATACAGCATGGGAAACCTCCCCCCAAGGGGGTCAGGACACACTCCACCAGAACATCCTCCACCTCTGCAGGTTTCCTTAGAGGGGTCCCCACCAGAGAAATCCTGGAGGCTGCAACATGGACATCTGTTCATACCTTCATTAAGCATTACCACCTGCCTATTGTCTCCAAATCCAGGGCAGGCTTTGCCACCGCAGTCATGCGGGGCATCCTAGCCAGCTCCCAGTCTTCTTGACTGCCTCCACCCTTTTCTTCAGCTTTGGGAATCAACCCAAATGTGATGACTGCAACAGTGAGGCACGAAGAACATAATACAGTTGTGTACACTTACCACAAATGTAGATGTTCGACTGTATTCACTGTTGCAGTCCTGGTTTCCCTCCCTCCATCCCCCTTGTCTTCTCTATCTCTGTCTCTCTCTCTCTCTCTCTCTCTCTCTCTCTGTCTTTCCTTACAAGGCATTTTTGGTATTTACTTTCTACTGGTGGTGGTCTTCTATCATAGCCTAGCTCCCTATTGGGGTCTCCTGACAGGGCAAGACAAACTGATGTAATAGTGTTGGCTGCCTGATTTTATACCACTGACGACCTGACGTCAGTCCTGGAGCAACAGCAACTAACGCAGAAATACTAAGCCTCTGGTATTTGGGCCGACTGAGAGCTACCCTGGCAGGGATAACCAAATGTGATGACTCCAACAATGAATACACTCGAGCATCTACATTTATGGTAAGTGTACACAACTGTACTTTTTGCTAGAGGGTCTTCACCTGTTGCCTCTAGCCTTAAGTTGCTGGCAAAAGTATATGCCTCCCCAATAGTGCCTTTTTACACAATGTCATAAGAACAAAATTCCTGACAGAAATGTCCTCCAGAAGCAAACTCAGGGTTATGCTACTTAATGCTAGGAGTCTGAATCAGAAACTGCCCTCACTTGAAGCACTTCTTACCTTGAAGATGCTGATGTCTGCACAATCACAGAGACATTGCTCAAAGCCTCAGAGAGTACCCTGGCCATGCAGGGCTATGCCTTCCATACATTCAGATCACACAACAAATGTGAAAAAAAAACAAGGGAGAAGGAGTATCCATCTTCATTAAAGGCAAATATACCACTAGATTGATTAAACAGTGTGGCACACTAGAGTTACTCCAAGGCCAGCCAACTGTAGGAAAGACTCCCCCACATCATTGTTAGCTATAGGTCCCCACCATGAACCACGAAAACCACACAGTCTAGCTGGATCTGCTTGAGCCACTCTCAATACAGGCAGATACCCTGGTCATGAGTGACTTTTAACTATCCTTCCATCGATTGGGTAACATATATGAGTACAAACTCCCTCGCCCAAAGGTTCCTGGACTTTTAACACAAATTCTCTGGAGCAGATAGTCAGCAACCCCCACAAGGGTCTCTAACATTGTTGACCAACATGGGGATCACTGGACCCACCCCTTGTGTAGGGCCCTCCCTGGCAAAGTCTGATCATAAATCAGTCTTATTTCAAGTAACGATCATACCTGACCCACCCTCAGGAGTAAAAAGGTTAAAAATAAATAAATTTCTCCAACGCAGGTGATAGCCTACTGAGTGAGGACATCAGTAGTTTCAGACCCCTTGCAAACACTGACAGCAATGATCCCTGTACCGACGTGTACACAAATGTTCTGTATAAACATCTGCATAAATGTATAGACTCAGCCGTACCAGAAAGGATCAAATCTAGGTCCTCAAGAAAAAATAAGCCACCCTGGTGGACATCCAGCATAAATAGGTTATACAATAAGAGAGAGAACCTGCACCTAGCAAAGGAAGAACTCCCTCCAAAGAATAAACATGCAGATTTAGACCCCTTGTAAAGTCCTCTAAAGCTAATTACGAAGCTAAATTAGTATCACTAGCTAAGGAAAATCACAAAATGTTATTTAGCTATGTCCAAATACTAAAGGGGAAGATCCAGCTTTGTGCCGAACTAAATGTGGACAGTAACACTTATACTGAAACTGAGGACATTGCCAACCTGCTAGAAGACAGGTTTGGCAAAAACTTTACCCCTTTGTCCCCACCAATCATACCCATAACATACCTGTCACTAGTCCTCTGCCTAATATCATAGTCGCACTCTTCAGGGCCCAAAACAGAGCATCTGTGGGACTGGACAGCATCCAAGACTGATTATTAAATGGTCTAAAACGGGAGTTAGAGGAACTGCTGAGCGCACTCTCTAATCTCGGTCTAAGCACTGGGTTTGTCCAAGCTGAAAACGTAATCCCCTTGCACGAAGGGGGTCTCTCAACCGACCCCGAGAACTATAGGTTCATAAACCTAACCAGCCGTATCTGCAAGGCCATAGAGAGAATCATTGTGGACCATATCAACAAGGATATAGGTGACCTTCAAACTCTTGACCTGACCTAGTTTGGCTTTAAGGGCAGATCTTGCCTGCAAAACCTGGTGGACTTCTTTGAGAATGTCACCAAGGTCCTGGATGAAGGCAAAACATTTCACATTGCCCATCTCAGCCTAGCCAAGGCCTTTGACACAGTCCCTCACTCTGGCATCCTTGAGAAACTCATCCATCGGGAGATTAACCTTTACGTCACTAGACGGGTTGCCAACTGGCTCACAAACAGATCACGCACACTCAAAATTGGGGATGCCAGCTCTGCTAGCAGACCTGTTACCAGTGGTGTTCCACAGAGATCTGTGCTGGGCCCCCTACTGTTTGGTATCTATTTTTAGATGTCCAGGCGAAAATAGATGGCCTGTGGCTTTCCAAGTTTGCTGATGACTACCAAATAGATGCAATCATCGAATCCCCCAAAGCTCTCAACATACTACAAAATGAGCTTGCACAGACACGTGATTGTCAAAGCCACGGACTTGAGCTAAACTTAAAAAAATGCATTATCATCCCCTTTGGCAAAGGAGAAACCCCTACTAATTACAGCATTAATAATACCCCCTATATTAATATCCAGTGGTGGGAGATTTAGGAATGCAAGTTGATAGCCGCCGTGATTTTGATAATCAGGCGTCCACAGTAGTAAGGAAGGCCTTCAAAGTTGCACACCTCATAAACAAGGGTATAGCATTCAAAGCTAAGGGAGTTATAACTCCCCTGTACTTTGTTCTCATCAGACCAGTAATAGAGTACAATACTTCTGTGTACGTACCTCACCAGGCATCTGCAGCAACTGGAGAAGATCTCAAGACGTTTCTCACCAAGAAAAGTCAGGGCCTGCAACACATGATCTACACGGACAGACTGAAGGCCCTATCACTTTACTCCATATCGTATAGACTGCTTAGAGGAGACTTCTGCCTGGCCTGCAGAGCAGTCTTAGACCATGCCTTGATGAAGCTGCTAAACATCCGCAAATCTAATGGGACAAGATTCACTCGCTCTAGGGATCTTACCCTAGCCTGTAATATTAAAAGGACATGCTGGAGAGACAGATGCATCTCCCAGAGGTTGCCACTCTTCTGGAACTAACTCCCAGTTCATGTAAAGCAGAGCTCCTCAATGATCCTATTTAAGCGTAACCTGAACAATTGGATGGGAAACCGTAAATTTACGTAAGGGGTTTCACCTATTGCCTTTTGATGCTTCATGAGTGGTCGCTCAGTCAGTTAGTCGTATGGACTGTTTCCCTTCACTGGGAGAACTCTTACTTTGAATTCTTTCCATCCCTGTCCGGTCAGAAATTCGGGATTTGTTTTTCCTTGGGAGTACGCTGTACGGATGTAGTCATTCAAAAATAGTCCATAGCACTTTTTGTTGTATTTCTCCCTTTTCCCATTATTCACATGTTTTGGGAAAAGGCCAACATCTGCAAAGCACAAGTGTTTGTCTTATCCCCCTTTGGCCTTCGTACTTATGGTTTTCCCTGCTTTGGCCTCATCTGTTACACAGACCTCTTACCCTAAAGCCATCCAGAAGTGTGCTGTTCATAGGTTGGTACTAGGCTATTGGCCCTAGGGCCTATGCAAGCCTAGCCATAACAATTCCCTGGCTATTTCTTCCCACACTATTTATTTCCCTGGAACCCTGTCTAGCGGGGCGACTGACGTGATCCCTGGGCTGAATTTCCTTTCTCCCATCCAGTCATCAAGGTTCCTTTTGAAGTGGGCCAAAGAGGTGCTCTGCTTGACATGTATTGGCAGTCTATTCCAGAGTCTGGGGAGTCTCTGGGTCAGGAACCTATCCCTCCAGCATGTTTTGTTTATTGTGATGACAAGGTTTAGATCCCTGGAGCGTGTGGCTCTGAGGGATTGGAATTTCTTTAAGTGTAGCATGTCCAACAGCTCTGGGTTTAACCTGGCCTTGTATGTTAAGTGGAGATTGCCTCTGAGTAGACGATATGTGACAGAGTATAGCTGGAGTTTTTTAAGGCGGTCAGCATAGGGCATCTGCTTTAGGCCTGTGATTCTTTTAGTGAGGTATTTCTGCGGCCTTTCCAGTTGTTGCAGATGTGGGTACATACCAAATAGGGTGTTGTATTCTATAATGGGTCTAATGAGGGATGAGTACAGTGGGACAATGACCTCCTTTTTTTTCTGGATGAAAAGCCCTTAGTGATGAGGTGTGCCACATAGAAGGATTTCCTGACTGTTGTGGCGATGCGTTTATTCAAGGTGAGACCATTGTCCAACTGTGTCCCTAAGTCTCTTATCATACTTATGGTGTTTAGTGTACTGCCACCTATGTGGCAATTCAAGGGTACATTTTTTTTCCCAAAAGGGATAACTATACATTTCTTGGCATTGAGCTTGAACCCATGGCTCTGGCACCAAGCATCTGTTTCTATAAGGCCCTTTTGTAGAGTATCGACATCATTTGGGGATTCAATAATGGCTCCCAGTTTGCAGTCATCTGCGAACTTTGTTAGCCAGAGTCCCTTAGTGCTGGCCTGTACTTCAGAGAAGTAGATGCCAAACAAGAGAGGTCCCAGGACTGAACCCTGAGGTACTCCACTTGTCACTTGTCTGGAGCTGGATTTGGAGTCAGTTACTTTTACAGTGTGGGTTCTGTCAGTAAGCCAGTTGGCAACCCATCAAGTGACGTAGGGATTAATGCCCAGCTTAGTAAGTTTATCTATGATTCCAGAGTGGGGGATGGTGTCAAAGGCCTTGGCGAGGTCCAGATAGGCTGTGTGGACTGCCTTACCCTTGTCCACAGCTTTGGAGACTGATTCAAAAAAGTCAATCAGGTTCAGGAGACAAGATTGGCCCTTCACGAACCCAAACTGGGTGGGGTCCAGTGTTTTAAGGTTGCCAATGTCTTTGTTTATAAGTTCCATGATAATACGTTCCATGGCCTTGCAGATCAGGCTCGTCAGACTGATGGGGCGGTAGTTCCCGGGATCCAAGGTGGATCCCCCCTTGTGAAGTGGGATAACTGTAGCTGTGTGCCACTCAGTGGACATGAAGTCTGAGGTGAGGGTATGATTAAACTTGACACTTAGGTAAGGTGACAGTTCATTTTGTAGTTCATGTAGTACGCAACCCGGGATGTCATCTGGTTCCATGGATGCTGTATTCTTAGCTTTCACCTGTTTTGCAAGCCTGACCTAGGTCTTCAGTCCCTTTGGCTGACTGCATAGTTTCTCCAGTTCTAGTGATTGGCAGAGACCTTTCTTATCTCAAAAAGGTGGTCCACAATCTCACTACTGCTTAGGGACCAAATACTAGGAGAATTTGCAGAAATAAATGGACTCTGTTATGTGGCATACAAGTGAAGGCCTGGACCCATTTGTCACACCCGTACCCACCAGTTTGGAAGATCTTTGATCTCTTTGACTCTACACTCAGCTTCCCTTCCATAAAAGTTCACTTAGCAGCTATTTCTAATTTTCATTAGCCTCCCTTAAGGCTTACAAATCTTTACTTTGAGGAACCTTTCTCTTGTGCCCCAGTGAAATCTTCAGCACTTCTTAGTTTGTTTTGGAAAAGTTTACCTTTCTACTGTATGAACTGGATACTACCACAGCTCATAAGTTTGTCTGTTGGAAAACTTTTTTTACTTGCTGTTACACCAGCGTGAAAGATTGTTAAACTTCAACTAGTACACTGACCGCCTCTGTCTCTAAAATATGAGAACCAATGTTATTGATAATCAGCCCATCAGTTATGCTAAAAATAAACACCTAATTCAATATTAAGCAATATAACTGTCAGTATTCTTTTCTAATTACACAATTCATTGTTTTTGTTATAATTACATTTATTTTGAATTGTTGGGATTTGCAGTGTCAAGTATCATTTCTGTTAGAAGCCTCTCAAACTCTGTGGTCCTTTTCAGCTTCATAGAACTGTCTTAATGCTGAATTGGCAAATTATTATTTGGCTCCTCTTTATTTTTTTTGCTATGGATTTGGCATGACCTGGATGGTGGCAACATAATCCAGTAGGTGACCAGGACTCAGTTCTGTGAAGAAAATTCTCATTTTTTGAAGTCATAAATTTTACTGTGAAAAAATGGATTTTAAATTTTTTAAGGACCCTTCTCAGGATAAGCTTGCCATACATTTCTTTTTAAAAAGCTGTGAGGAGTAGAGACAGATGTGACTGGGTACAGTAAAATCTTTACTTAAAAAGGCACTGAATTTGGCAAACTGCATTAAGAAGCTATTGAACCGAATAATAAAATAGATGATCTTGAGAGCTGATCTAGAAGGCAGAATGTAGCAGTTTTTCATATACTTGTGGAAGTGAAAGATGATAAACATGTGACCTGTATTATTAAAAAAAACTGGATGTTCAATTTAGTGGAGAAAAAGTGGCAAAGAAACCAATGTATTGTGAGCAAATAAACAGAGACAGAAAGGTAATAGAGTGGGAAGAGGGAAGAAGTAGTTTGAACTGCTGGCTAGGGGCTACCTTCGCCTCCAGAGATTGAGTATAGGCAAAGAAAAAGGGATGGGGTGGTCCGAAGTGAAAGACCTGCTCTGGTAGAGTTTTCAGTTGAATCTACAACAGAAGTTGCTGTTACAAAAAGGGTTAGTTCCATTATATACAGAATAAAAGATATATATATATATATATATATATATATATATATATATATATATATATATATATATATATATAGTTTTTTATTTATTTCTTGATCTGTTTTTAAATTCATTTTAAAAGTTTGTATCTGCTTTAGCTTGGGTTGTTAAATCGGTGTTAGTAATTCCAGTACGTAGATGCTCTGCATTTTGCATTTAAATGGTCTTACTGTTGGATCTTAAACCCTAGTTTCATTCTTATGTATTTGAGTGTATGTCAGGCTAGTTCAAGATTAGTGTCTGCATTAAGGCAGTTCCAGGCCAGTCGTTAGTGTGTAGGGTAATATCCCCAGATACGTTCAGTGGCAAATCCACCCATAGTGCAGTTAACCACTCCTGTGTGAGCTTTGATAATAGCACAACATGCTCACATCATTTCAGTAAAATATTAACATAAACAAATGGTGCTTAAATGCAACCAATATAAAAAAAAAAAATTGAGCATTAAAAAAATATTAGAAACATATGCAAACCATCTGAGCTGGAATGCCACCAATTTAAGAAAAATATCTAACATTAAAAGTTTTGTTGCACATCATCCCTCAAAAAACTGCCATTCATTCAGGTAATAATGCAAATGAATGCAGGTAGAGTGCAGTTTATTTCAAACCCCCCACCAAGAAAAATTCCCCATAAAAATGGACTGGCAGTACCAATACATGAAATGAAGGCAGCTGGAGTTGAATATATATTACAGGCATTCCTTTCTTGTAAAGAGAATAAAAGCGCAACAGTCTCTGTAAAAGTTAATAGTGCACCATGAGAACGCCACCAACTGTACTTCAAATGTAGTTTAGTTTACATTACAGTAGCGTAGTCAACATTATAAAAAAAGAAATATAAACACATGACATTCATTGACTATCAAAGTAGGCACGCCCTTATCTCCTGTCAGTCATGATGGGAAAGCCCAAACCTACATGAACTTAGTTTTTGGGGGGGGTGTTACTACACACTAACCCATTCAGCTCAGAGCTGAGGGTCTAAGAATTCCAAAGCTGCTGTTTGCTGTGATCTTATAAATTACTATTACATTGTAATATTTCCAGTACATATAGAGCGAAAGATAAGTTTTTTAATATCTCGATCTGTTTTTAAATTCATTTTAACAGTCTGCATTCATTTTAGCTAAGGTCTGTAATCCTTTATTAGTAATTCAGGTATACAGCTGCACTACATTTTGCATTTTAAGTGGTGTACCTATCTGGTACTGAACCCTTAGTTCAGGATTAGGGTTTGCATTAAGGCAGTGCTAGACCACTCAGCTCAGAGCCTATTGTTTTTATTTCCCACCCACCCTGTTGGTGTTGTGTTCTTATACCCAGTGCATCTGTTGTTGCCTGCCCCTTATGATTTGACAGCACAATTCCCTCCTTATCCCCATTTTATTGGCTGTTGATAATAAACATTTTGCAAAGTATCAACCATTAAACTATTCACAAGGTTAAAAGACCTTTAGTAAAATTGCTTAATATTGAGTGAACTGATATTGGTTGCATTGACTGTAGTATTAAATTAATAAGTTTTTACAATAGTTATTTTACTGGTGACAGAAGGTTTCCTGATTAGTTGTTTTGTACTGAACTTTAAATACTTAGGAGCAAGTCCACCCAAACATTATCCTAAATACCACATCTTCACAGTGGTTAGAAAGGCTTTCTACGTTGGCCACCTCATAAGTAAGGGCATTGCATCCAGAGCAAAAGAGGTTATACCCCCTGTACTCATCACTCATTAGGCCAATAATAGAGTACAATACTACCTTTAGTATGTACCTTACCAGACACCTGCAGCAACTGGAAAGACCTTAAAGGTTTCTTACAAAGAAAATTCAGGGTCTTCAGTATATGTCGTCATACATTGACAGACTGAAGTCACTCTGCTATACTCTGTAGCTTACAGACTACTCAGAGGTGACATGTGCCTTGCATATAAAACAATCTCATATCCTGCTTTAATGGGAAATGCTGCACATTCTTAAATCAAATGGTATAAGATGCAGTTGCCTTATGGAACTCAACCTAGTATGTGACATCAACAGGACTTGCTGGGGAGATGGACATGTCCGTTTGTTTCTCAAGATGTACCTGAAACTGGCTTGCTTCCAGCTGTCACACAAGACCAAGTCCTAAAAGCATGGTCAAAAACTAAGATAGCACGAAGCACAATTTTGCCACACTCCTAATAACATTGATAACCCTCAACCTTCTTAAGGGTTTTGTACCTTGTGAATGGAGAACAGCTATAGTCATTCCCATGTATAAAGGAGAACCTCCCAAAGACCCAGGTAGTTACAGGCCTATAAGTTTGAATGAGGTTCATAGGATGTTACTAGGCTATTGACCTGAGGGTCTTTACAAGTCTAGCCGTTAAATCCTAATATAATACTAGATGAGAGAGATCATCTATGCCCAAGGTTTTGCTAGCAAGGACTACCCATGTCTGGGAGAGAAGCTGGGGCAATGTCCGGCAGAAATTTATGGTTTCTCATCTAGTCATCCAGGTTGCGCTTAAACAGGGTCATGGAGCTGCTCTGCTTGATATGGCTTGGAAGCCTATTCCAGAGGAGTGGCAATCTCGGAGAGATGTATCTGTCTCTCTCCAGCAGGTCCTGTTTGTCGCAGGCTCGATTGAGGTCCCTGGAATGGGTGACTGTAGTCCCATTTGACTTGCAGATCTGCTGGTAGAGGTAAAGTCTCCCTCTTTGACTGAGTGTTGTCAATCTATGAGCCAGTTTGCAATTCACCTGACAATGTAGGTATTGATATTCAACTGGGTTAGTTTGACACTGTTGCCCAAATGTGGGATAGTATCAAAGGCCTTGGCGAAGTCAAGATGGGCTGTGTGCACGGCTTTGCCTTCATCTATGGCTCTGGTCACATTCTTGAAGTCCACCAGGTTTAGCCAGCATGACCTGCCCTTGACAAAATTGAATTGGGACGGATCCAGGGTTTGGAGGTCACCTATATCTTTATTTATGGCATCCATGATGATTCGTTCCATTGCCATACAGATGAGGCTGGTTAAACTTATGGGTGTAGTTACCTGGTTCTGTTGCTGAGCTGCCCTTGTGGAGGGAGATAATAGTCACCGTTTTCCATTCAGTGGGGCAAAGCCAGCACTCGGACTGTGGTTGAATAGAGTGCCTAATGGAGTAGTAAGCTCTAGATCTTAAGTAGTTTACTTAATTTGGTCTTCAGCCTGTGGGATACCAGATGTTCTTCATGTTTCACTGTTGCAGTCATAACTGTAGGGTGTTCCTGCCGGCAGGCAGCCCGAGGTCGGCCAGAATTCCAAAGTCTGGGTCCGGCGTCGGCTGTACCAGCAAGTACCCTGACGTCAGAACGCAGAGGTATAAAGCTGTCAGCCGACGCCATCTTCTCCAGTCTTTCTTGCCGTGCGGTGGAAAGCAGCTCGCTAGTTGTTGGTTGGCGCATTCAGGACAACGTGCTTTGATTGTCGTCTGTTCGAAGTTTTTACTTCTCTTCTCAAGCTAAGTACCCCGTTGGGGAATCTTTTTCTTGCTCCTCCGATGTCAGAAAAAGTTAATAATTGTATATCGTGTGGAAAACAAATACCTCAAAGATTTCCACTCTTACTGTCTACCTTGCTTAGGCCCTGACCACAACGTTTCTTGCTGTCGGTTCTGTGCCAGGTTTAATTCTCGCACTATCAAGCGTAGGTACGATTGGGCCTTGAATTATTTCGGTAGATGATTCAATTACAGGATGTCGTCGGATACTTTACCGACAACCGGAATTCAAAAGAAACGCAAGGACAAGGATAGGCCTCCAAGGTCCAAACAGGATACTTTGCAGCCGGAGCCAGCTTCGGGTTCGGCGGTCGTCAGTGAGGCGCTTTTGCAGCCCCTGTCGTCCGCCACTTCGGAACCGATGGCCGACACGGATTCCCATGGTGAGCCATCTAGGCCTAGTATTTTATCTGCTGCAGGACTTTCGGATGTCGCTCCTTCAGATGGGTCCGGAACCGCTGTGCAGGTACCGGCTTCTGAGGGGGTTTTCAGGCCTTCTCATGTCACTATTTCTACAAAGGCAAAGTCAAAGACTCCTGTTAAACCAAGGGTTTCTTCTCAAGCTGCTTCGGATACAGCTCCCAAGACCCAGAAGCAATTACTATGGATGGCTGAGGATTTGCTTACTATGATTAGGGGTTCTCACCCTCCTCCTGAAAAAAGGCCTAGACAGGATATACCTTATGATTCCTCTCATCAGGCTTCTGTGTCTTCTGTCTCTTCCTCTGAACAGGATTATTCTTTTCCTCCTTATGAGGATTCTGATGCAGAGGACTCTATACCCTCTGCTTCTCCCCCTGAAGATTTCTCTTTTGGGGAAACCTTACATGAGATGAGAGAGCATTTTCATTGGGAAGGTCAGGATTACTCTGCTTCCAAGAAGAGACTTAGGGAATTTCTACTTCTCCCTCAACACAGGCCTTTGGCTATTCCTCCTGTACTTGATATTGTGGATGATGCTTTCTCTGAAGCTAACCTGAGTCCTGATATCTTGCCGCCTGCTCCTTCTAAGCCTGATAGATTTTACAGAGTCCCTGATTCCCATCAATTCTTATTTAAGAACCCTTCTGCAGATCCTGAAACTATTTCTCAGGGTTCTAAGGCTGCTACGGCCGCTTCATCTAAAAATCCTATTCCCTCTGAAAAGGATTCTCGTGCCTTGGACAGGTGGGGCAAAAAGGTTTATACTTCTGCTACTCTTTCTATTAGAGCTTTAAATTGCCAGTTTCACATGTTCAAGTATCAGCAATTTCTTTTGTCTGTTTTAAAGCAAAGGCTTTCTACCTTTCCTGCATGTGCAGAGGACAAGGAATTACAGGATGTATTGCATGCAACTGAACAAGTTAGCAAACATAGTTTACATTGTGGCTTTGATGCCTTGGAAGCTTCTTGCAGGGCCGCAGCCTCTGGTACTGTTATCAGGAGACATGCTTGGCTTCGTGAGCAGAATTTACCTGAGCAGGTTAAGGCTAAACTGTTAGATGCCCTGTTCAGCATGATGTTTTATTTGGATCCAAGGCTGAGGAGGTTATTAAAAAGATGGAAGAAAAAGCAAAATCTATGCAGACTGTGAAAGATTTCTTACAGGTTCAGCCTCCTAGATTTTCCAGGAATTGGCCCTCCAAAAATTGGTCCTTTCCCACTTCTGACAGGCCTCAAAGGGGAAGATATAGACGCCCCAGAGGTCGAGCTCAGGCACAGGCCTCTTACAGGTCCAGACAATGGACTGCTTCATCACCTAGAAGGGGTGAAGACCGATCTCAATCACAAAGGAAGCAGACCCAATGACTCCCTCTGCTGGGCTGCAGGTCCTCTTTGCCTGGAAGCCCCTCTCGGAGGAAAACTTTCTCTTTTCTACTAAAATTGGACTCAGATTACCCATGACAAATGGGTTTTAGACGCGATTTTAAGAGGTTACAAATTCCACTGTCATACTATGCCAAGGTCTATCGGTTGGCCAGATCTGCCAAAACATCAGTGGTCAGAGGCCTTAAATCAAGTGGACGCCTTATTGGCCATGAGAGCCATAGAGCCTGTTCCACTTTCAGAGATGGGAAAAGGTTTTTACTCTAGACTATTTCTGGTTCCAAGAAAGCAAAATTCATGGAGACCGATTCTGGACCTTTCTGTATTAAACACCTTCCTGGAAATTCCAAAATTCAAGATGCTTACTTTACAACAACTTCTTCCAATGCTCTCCCAGGATGCCTGGATGGTGACATTGGACTTGAAAGAAGCCTACCTACACATTCCCATCAGGCAGGAACGCAGGAAATACCTCAGGTTCAAGGCAGGTTCGAGGCACTTTCAGTTCTCTGTACTGCCCTTTGGTTTATCTACTGCACCCAGAGTCTTTACCAAGTGCCTGGCTCCAGTAGTAGCTTATTGCAGACTCCAAGGGATTCAAATTTACCCCTACCTGGACGACTGCCTGATTCAGGCGAACAGCAAAGACCTTTTACTTCAGTATCTGCATTTTGTTCAACGTCTTCTCCTTAGAGTGGGATTTTCAGTGAACACAAAAAAGTCACGTTTAATCCCCTCTCAGCAAATGATCTTTTTGGGAGCTTTTCTAGACACAAACTTGCAAAGGTCCTTCCTCACTCCAGAAAAACAATTACAGCTGGCCTCAATTTTCAAAACCTTGGCTACTTTAACTCAGCTCACTGCAAGGAAATTCCTGCAGGCATTGGGCTACATGGCTTCTTGCATTCTGTTGATTCCAAATGCAAGGCTTCACATGAGAAAACTTCAATGGTACCTAAAGAGTGTATGGTCACAGCATTACCACAGTCTGGACACAATGATTCCCTGCCTCCAGAAGGAGTTCCTTTGGCGGTCCAGGGCTTGTGCTTTAAACAAAGGGAATCCCTTCCGTCTGCCTCAACCTTCTCAGACCATAACCACGGACGCATCGGATTATGCTTGGGGAGCTCATTTTCAAAATCTTTGCCAGCAGGGCTCTTGGACAAAGAAGCATCTAGCCTGGCACATCAACTTGAAGGAAATGTTGGCAGTTCAAAATGCTCTTCTAGCCTTCCAAAAACATCTAAATCCGGGGCCTGTTCTGATTCGTACAGACAATACCACAGTCATGTGGTACATAAACAAGCAAGGGGGCTCTCATTCTTACCCCCTCTGCAGACTAGCCATGAAGTTATGGGACACGGCTTTAAATCTGAATCTGCATCTTCAAGCTCAATTCATTCCAGGAAAACAGAATCTGTTAGCAGACAGCCTAAGCAGAAACCTTTTGCATCCTCACGAATGGATGCTGGACCCCAGCCTGTTCAGCAAGATTACTGCAGTTTGGGGTTGTCCTCAGATAGATCTGTTTGCATCCCATCTCAATCATCAGCTGCCTCTCTTTTTCACCAGGTCCTTCCACAAAACAGCTTGGAAAGTGGATGCCCTGTCATTCAGCTGGAGGAACCTTTCGGGATATGCCTTCCCTCCTCTTCCTCTTCTTCCTCGAGTATTACTGAAAATAAAACAGGACAAGCCCAAGATAATCATTCTGATGGCTCCAAATTGGCCTCGGCAGTTTTGGTATCCAACCTTAAAACACCTGTTCTTGGAACCTCCTTGGATTCTACCTCTGAACCCTTCTCTTCTGTCCCAGCATCAGGGTCAGATGCTACACCCTCAACTCAAGACCCTATGTCTGGCAGCTTGGCTCTTCAAGGGCCTTTGATTCCTTCTGCTCTCCCCAAACAAGTTTTGGATGTTCTTTTAGAAGCTAGACGACCTAGCACTAGGAAATCTTATGCTTCTAAATGGAAAAGATTTTGTATTTGGATGCAGGACCGAGGTTCTAACCCTTTTGTGCCTGATATTTCCTCTATTTTACTTTACCTCTCAGACCTTTTGCTTAAAGGCCACTCCTTTTCATCCATCAAAATTCATGCTTCTGCTATCTCAGCTCATTTCAACACTGATCCTCCCATTTTTTCTCACCAGTTGGTGAGACAATTTTTGAGAGGGGCTAAGAATTTAAGGCCTCCCAGAACTCCTCCTGTTCCTGCTTGGGATCTTAATTATGTCTTGGATTGCCTCCTTTTGAGCCTGCTGCGGCTTCAGATATCAAGTTCTTATCCTGGAAGACAGCTATTTTGTTAGCATTGACTTCTGCCAGAAGGGTTTCAGAGTTGCAAGCTCTCATGGCTGTGGAACCATATATTATTTTCCACCAAGACAGAGTTTCCTTGAGGACCAATCCTACATTTATGCCTAAGGTGATTTCGAAAGTGGCTCTAAATCAGACTATTCACCTTCCTACCTTCTTTCCTAATCCTCAAAATAAAGGGGAAAGGATTTTACATTCACTGGACGTACACAGACAGCTACGATTTTACCTGGACAAAACTAAAGATTTCAGAAAATCTGATCAATTGCTTATCTCTTATGCCTCCAGTTCTCTAGGTAAGGCTATTTCTAAACAAACTATTTCCAAATGGATTGCTCATGGAATAAGGTTTTGCTACTCTCACTATGGGAAACAGATTCCAGGTACTGTGAGGAGTCATTCTACTAGAGCAGCTGCCACTTCAGCTTTTCTCAGAGGAGTTCCTACCAAAGATATTTTGGAAGCTGCCACTTGGAGTTCAGTGCATACTTTTTCCAAGCACTATAATCTCCCTCTGTATTCTAAGTCTAGGGCAGGCTTTGCCTCTGCTGTTTTGCAGGGTCTTCTTGCTGCCCCTACTTCTGCATAGCCTCCTCCCTCTTTCACTGCTTTGGGATTCCACCCTACAATTATGACTGCAACAGTGAAACACGAAGAACATAGTACATTTGTGTACACCTACCATAAATGTAGATGTTCGAGTGTCTTCACTGTTGCAGTCGGTGTTTCCCTCCCTCCTATCCCCTCTTATTCTTGTTTGTTCCCTCTTCCACTTCTTTTGTGGTGTATTTGTGTTTCCTTTTTGGACACCTTTTGGTTTACTGGGGGCTTCTGACATCTGGGGCAAGAAAGGCTGGAGAAGATGGCGTCGGCTGACTGCTTTATACCTTTGCGTTCTGACATCAGGGTACTTGCTGGTACAGCCAACGCCGGACCCAGACTTTGGAATTCTGGCCGACCTCGGGCTGCCTGCCGGCAGGAACACCCTACAGTTATGACTGCAACAGTGAAGACACTCTAACATATACATTTATGGTAGGTGTACACAACTGTACTATCCGTATCGAAGCCGAGCCGGCAACTTTACTAGCATCTGCTCAGAGCTCCAAGCTCCTCCCCTTACCCATAATACACCTCCACTGCCTTCCAACCCCCAGATCTCATTTGCTGCGAAATAGCTAAAACATCGTGATCTCCAGAGCTCCAGGTTGTAAGTGGGGGCCCGACTGCTATACTCTGGAGGCAGTCAAGGGACGATTGTCCTTGCACCTAGCGGTATGGGAGTCCATAATATCGGACCGCTTAGTGCTTCAGATCATATCCAGGGGATGCTCTATCCCCTTTGTGGGGTCCCCCCAAATCTCCGAAACACCCCCCGGACGTACCACTCACGCAAAAGGAGGCAGCAGCACAGGAAATTTCCAAGCTGCTAGAAAAACGAGCCATCAAAACCATCCCCCCAATCAGTCCTGATCGGGCTCCTACTCCATGTTCTTTTTGGTGCCAAAGAAAACAGGGGACTTAAGGCCCATTCTGGACCTTTCTACCCTGAACCTGTCAGTTGCCAAAGAGATGTTCCGGATGGTCACACTACAATCCACCATGCCGTACCAGCAAGAGAGCGATTAGATGTGCTCGTTAGACCTCCAAAATGCTTACTATCACATAAAGATGCACAGAAGCTCCAGGAAGTTCCTCTACTTCCGGCTAGGAGTTAATGATTACCAGGTTCGAGCCCTACCCTTTGGTCTCACCACAGCCCCCAGTGTGTCCACCAAAGTGATGGCGGTGGTAGTGGCTCACCTGAGGCTTCAGGGGATTCAAGTCTATCCGTACCTGGACGATTGGCTTCTCACTCCTCCCACCAGGCGTCTACTCTCCCAAACCAGGGATTATTTCCTGATCCTTGCCCTGCATTTGGGGATCACAATCAACGCATCCAAATCACTCCTAGATCCTGTACAGATGATGGACTACATTGGCGCCAGGATAGATACTTTACAGTGCAAAATCTTCCTGATCTCAGAGAGAGTGCAAAACCTGAGGATGCATGTCTCCCTGATCTACCACTCTCATCTCCCAACGGAATCATGTTGGTCTTATGCTCAGTGGAGGCGACCATGACACTTGTTCCAGGTTACACATGAGAATTCTGCAGTGGACTCTAGCTGTACAATGGTCCCTGTTGGAACTGACATTGGCATATCCAATATAACTTGGTTGAGTTTGTTGGTCATCCCTCATATGGTGGATGTGATGTTGTTCTTGTTTCACTGTTGCAGTCATCACTTTTGGGTCATTTGCTTGCAGTAGCCCTCAGTTGGCCTGATTAACAAAGTATTGGGTCCTTTGTCGGTTGCTGTCCCTTCTTCCATGACTTCAGGTCGTCAGGGGTATAAAACATGCAGCCGATGCCATTACATCAGTCTTTCTTGCCGTGCGGTGCCCGAAGCAGAAGCAGTTCACCGGTCGGTCAACTCGTGAACTTTTTGTGTTTGAGTTTCAGAACCAAAGTCTTCAACTAAAGCCAAGTACCTCGTTGGGGAAACTTTTTCTTGCTCCTTACCGATGTCGGTTAAAGTTAATAATTGCATTACTTGTGGAAAGCAAATACCTGAAAGATTTTCATTCGTACTGTATTCCTTGCCTAGGCCCTGACCACAGCGTACCGTGCTGTCGGTTTTGTGCTTTATTTAATCAGCGCACTGTCCGTCGTTGGTATATTTTTGCCTCAAAATATTTCGGTTCTTGGTTTAATTATCCAGAAATGTCGTCAGTTAGCCATCTGACTAACAAGATTCCGAAAAAACGCAAGGATAAGACAGAGACATGCTGCCGAGGTCCAAAACTGCCAACGACACTTCTCCTAAGCCAGTCGCCAGTTCGCCGGTACTCAGTGAGGCGCTTTTGTAGCCCCTGATACCTGCTTCTGATTCGCAGGCCTCTACTGAGACCCATTCGGAGTTCTGTATGCCGCAAGATGCTTCAACTATGGAACCTGCGGATGTCTCTACCTTGGATGGGTCCAGAGCCGCTGTGCAGGCACCGGCTCCTGAGGGTGTATTCAGGCCTACGGACTTGCATGTTAAACCAACACCTCCTCCTCCTTTTAGGCCTAAATCTCGAACCATGCCTAAACAACAGATGCCCAGGCCGTATGCTCAGGCCCTATGCCTAAAAAAACAAATAAGAGTGGCTGAAGATTTTATAACTCTAATCAGGGGAAGCCAGTCTCCCCCTTCTAAGAGACTGAAGTTGTTTATGAATTTTCTGACCAGGATTCTGATTTTTCTGATTCTTCTGATGATCTGATTTGCCCATATCTACTTTTGAGGATACTGATGCAGAGGACACTATTCCCTCTGCTTCCCTTCCAGAGGAGTTTTCTTTTGGTGGAATCTTACATACTCTAAGGGAGCATTTCCACTGGGAGAGCCAGGATTTTTCTGATTCAAAAAAAGAGGCTTGGGGATTTCTTACTTCTGTCTCAGCATAGGCCTTTAGCTACTCCTCCAGTACTAGACATTGTTGATAATGCTTTTTCGGAATCTAGTTTGGCCCCTGATTCCTTGCCTCCTGTTCCCAGAAAACCTGACCGATATTACAGGGTTCCTGATTCACACAAGTTCCTTTTTAAAAATCCTATTGCGGATCCAGAGACTATTTCACAGGGACCCAAGGGCATTAAGGCTTCTACTGCTAAAAATCCTACCCCTTCTGATAGAGACTCCAGGGCGCTGGATAGATGGGGTAAGAAGGTTTAAACTTCTACAACCTTAGCAATTAGGGCTTTAAACTGCATGTTTCATATGTTAAAGTATCAACAACATGTTATTGGATTGCTTCAACAGAAAATGATGCTGATTCCTGACTGTGCAGAAAATGAACAATTACAGGATTTAATGTATTCTGCTGAACAAGTTGGAAAACATACTTTGCAATGCGGATTTGATTCTTTAGAGGCCTCTTGCAGGGCTGCTGTTACTGGTTCTGTGCTCAGAAGGCATGCTTGGCTTAAGGAACAATCTTTACCTGATCATGTTAAAGCTAAATTGTTGGATGCTCCCTTAAATCAGGACCACCTGTTTGGCAACAAGGCTGAGGAAGTTTTTAAAAAGATGGAAGATATAAAGCTAAATCTATGCAAACTGTTAAAGATTTCTTGCAAGTTCAACCTCCTAGATTTAGTAGGCACTGGCCCTCTAAGAATTGGTCCTTTCCAGCCTCTTCGAGGTCTTCTCAAGCCAAACCCAGACATAGCAGAAACCCCAGGGAACAAACAAGATTAAGCAGTGGGGAGTTTCCGCACCCAAATCAGGGAGTAGTAAGACTCCCCCCTATGGAAAACAGTCTCAATGACTTGCTTCTAAAACTTCCAAGCACTTCCAACTGAATGCTCCTTTAGGTGGAAGGATTGGTCTGCAGGCCAAAAACTGGGAACTCATTACCCAGGACAAATGGGTTTTAAATATAGTGTCCCAAGGATACAGATTTCACTTCCACACCTTACCAACACCAAGCGAGTGGCCAGATCTACCCCCAAATCAGTGGGCAGAGGCCTAAAATCAAGTACTCTCTCTCAAGCATGGGGGCTATTCAGTTGGTACCAGAAGAGGAAAAGGGACGAGTTCTATTCGAGACTTTTCCTGGTACCCAGAAAAGGCAATACATGGCGTCCTAGCCTGGATCTTTCTACTCTAAATACCTTTCTGGTGATTCCAAAATTCAAGATGCTGACTCTTCACCAGCTGCTTCCTATGCTAGGCAGAGATGCATGGTTGGCAACACCAGACTTAAAAGAAGCATACCTGCACATCCCTATCAGGGAGTCTTGCAGAAAATACCTACGCTTCAAAGCAGGCTACATGCACTATCAGTTCTCTGCACTGCCCTTTGGCTTATCTACTGCACCCAGGGTATTCACAAAGTGCCTAGCTCCAGTCATTGCATTCCGCAGGCAAAGAAATATTCAGATATACCCATATCTGGACGATTGTCTAATTCAGGCAGAAAGCCAGGACATAATTTTGAATCATCTGGCCTTTGTTCAAAGGGTCGAAAGAAGGCACCACCAACCAGGAATGAACACGAACAATGAAAGGATCCAAAAACAGTTTTTATTCCACAAACGCTAGTACTGTTACAACACGTTTTCGACATCAACTTCCTCAGTGAATGAAAAGCTACCACTTACTACCCTATATATACACATTCCTACCAACATCAATTAAATTAATAAATCAATTCTTAAAAACACAGTTAATCAGTTAATTATTCTGAAATAAAACATATTAACAAAATATAAAACTCGTATATTTAATAGTTTAATTAAAACCACATCTAATGCTCACACCAATTTTAAAATTCGTCCAAAGCTTTTAATAAATAACAAAATAAAATAAAAACATTTTAATTCAGACAATCTTTTAACCTATAATGTACTGTGTATGTCTCCATCAAGTGGTGAAACTGAATATGGCATTTAAATTGAATAGTTATAAAAAATGTGTGTACATAATCTGTATAAAAGCTTATAAAAATTAGTTAAATGTTCATTTTAAATTGACTTTAAATGAATGTTTTCACTACCTCCTATATGTAATAAATATATTAAACAACGATGGAAGTTAAAGTTTAGCAGATCTAATTTTAAGTACAGGTGCAAGAGATACCATTTCATTAAGACCCGGAGGTCTACTAGAATCCAACACAAGTTGCCAGTAAAGTTCCCTATACTCAACGAGTGTTTCCCACATACCACCCCTTGGACTCATCGCAACCACTTCCAAAATGAAAAATTGAAAGCCAGATGTTTTACAAGTGGTGGTGTGCTTGTATAGTGCATTTTTCTCATTTTTTTGTTATTTCATATAGATGCTCGTAGATCCTCTGCTTTAACTTCCTTTCGCTTTTCCCAATGTAAAATGATTCACATACCTTGCAAGTTGCTATGTAAACAATCCCTTTGATGTTACAGTTAGCATAAGTATTCAACATTAATTTCCTTTTCCTAGAATTTAAATAAATAAAGTCTCCTGTTGACAGAAATGTACAATAATTGCAACACCCACATTTGTATAAACCCTTCTTCTCTTTTTTACCACTCAATATATTACCTTGATCTGAACCCCTCTCTAATATATTTTTAATGGTGTTACCTTTTCTATATATATAAACCAATTCTTTTTCAAAATATATACTTCGTCTGAAATTTTCGAAAAATTGTTCCATTCCTTGTCAAAGATTTTCTTGATGCCTCTAGAGTTACCGTCATACGTTGTAATCAAACTAGATGTGTAATCTTCTTTTGGTTTGTTTACTTCTTTTCTTCCGTCCAAGATTTGAGTTTTACCTAAAATAGGGGCAAATCTATCATTTCTCTTTTTACATACTACTTCTGAAATTTTATCAAAAAATTCCCCTGGATATCCTCTATTTAAAAACAGTTCTCTAAGTGTTCTTACCTCACTTAAAAAGACCTCATCGTCAGAGGTCATCCTGCTTAACCGTACTAACTGTCACTTTACCGCACATTTTTTCTGATGTGGTGGATGGGAACTGGTATAGTACAAATAAGAGTTGGAAAAGGTTTCTTTCCTGTAAACCTTAGATGCAAAATGACCATTGTTTTTGGTAATGTGAACATCCAGGTAAGTTGGTTCATGTTGATTAAAATTGAAAGTAAACTCAAGAAAATCAGTAGTGTTGTTCACATATTCTACTAACTTGACAAAAGTTTTCATGTTCGCCAATCCACAAAAAACATAAATCGTCCAAAGATCGGGTGAATTCAAAAGATACTTGTTTTCCCAGTAAATCATGATAATGTTGGCATATGTGGGGGCACGGACTTGTCTGGGGTACACCATAAATGAAAAGAAATCACAACTGGTACCCTGTCAACAAATTATATTCCTGGGAGCAAGCTTGAATACAACTTCCCAGATGGCTTTCCTCATGCCAGAGAAACGGATTAATTTGACAACCTACTTCAAACAAGTGGCCCCAAAAACCCAGTTATCTGCATGGCAAATACTGCAAGCCTTTGGGTTCATGGCCTCCTGCATTCTTCTAATTCCATATGCAAGGCTGCATATGAGGAAACTGCAGTGGTATCTCAAAAGCCTGTGGTGTCAACATTCACAGGGTCTAGAGGCAATGATTCCTATCATACCTTGCCTAGAGTTCCTTTGGTGGGCAGAGGCCTGCTGCCAAAACAGGGGACTACCATTCACACTGCCCCCTGCCGCCCAAACCTTAACAACAGATGCATCAGACTATGCAGGGGGGAGGCCTACCTGGCAGGGAAGTGCATTCAGGGCAAATGGAACCCAAGTCAAATGCACCTGCATATCAATCAAAAAGAAATGTTAGCAGTACAGAATGCTTTCAAGGACCACATTCTTCCAGGACAATTTAATGATAAAGTTGGACAACACCACTGTTATGGGGTACATAAACAAGCAGGGGGGGGTACACTTTCTTACCCCCTCTGCAGACTAGCCATAACATTGTGGAACACAGTCCTGAGCTATCAGGTACATTTACAAGCTCAATTCCTGCCAGGAAAACTAAATACACTGGCAGACTAAGCAGAAACCTCATGGACCTACACAAGTGGAAACTGAAACCAAGGATTTTCAACATGTTGACAAGCAAATGGGGGAGCCCAGATATAGACCTGTTTGCCTCCCCCCCAAAACTATCAGTTGGACAAATTCTGCACAAAGACTCCCCATAAACACTGGATGCCCTGTCCTTCACCTGGAAAAATCTAGCAGTTTATGCCTTTCCTCCTCTGCCTCTGCTCTCCAGAGTACTACTAAAGATCAAACAAGACAAACCAAGGATGATTTTGATTGCACCAGACTGGCCACGCCAACACTGGTGTACCCCCTCTTGTGCAGTGTGTCACTGTGGGCCCCATGGCACCTCCCTCAGACTCCTACTCTATTGTCTCAGCAGGAGAACCAACTTCTACATCCTCCGCTTCAAACACTGAATCTAGCAGCCTGGCTAATTACATAATTTCTCCTTTACCATCCCTCAGTAAACCAGTGATGGATATCATTTTAGTGGCAAGGAGGCCTAGTACCAGAAAGTCTTACGCTGAAAAATGGAAAAGATTCTGTGCCTGGAACCAATCTCAAGGGATGAGCACAACAGTGCCCAATTTACCTCAGATATTACAATACTTAACTGAGATGCTTCATAGGGGCCTGTCTTTCTCCTCCATCAAAATTCACGCCTCAGCCATCTCAGCTCATTATAACACAGAACCATCCCTCTTCTCTCATCCACTCTTAAGCAATTCCTCATAGGGGCAAAAATCTACGACTACCCAGGAGAGCTCCAACTCCAGCCTGGGACCTCAACTTTGTATTGAAAATACTCACCCTTCCTCCTTTCGAGCCAGCTGCCTCTGCGGACTTAAAATTCCTTTCTTGGAAAACAGCTTTCCTTTTAGCAATCACTTCAGCAAGAAGGGTATCTGAATTACAGGCCCTCATGGCAGTGGAGCCTTTCATCATCTTTCATGCGGACAGGGTGTCCCTCAGGACTAATCCTTCCTTCATGCGCAAGGTGGCCCTTAATCAGTCCATACATTTGCCAACCTTCTTTCCTACTCCACAGAGCAAAGGGGAAGTCTATTTCAAAGCAAACCATTTCCAAATGGATAGGCCATTGCATTCTTTTTTGCTACGAACGCCATGGAAAAGCCTATCCCACAGGGGATCAGACCCCACTCTACCAGGGCTGCATCTACCTCTACAACCTTTCTCAGAGGTGTCCCTACCAGGGACATCCTAGAAGCTGCTACGTTCTTTACATACTTTCACCAAGCATTACCATCTGCCAATTTTCTCTAAATCCAGAGCTGGCTTTGCCACTGCAGCCTTGCAGGACCTTTTAGCTGGCAATAATTCTATTTAAATTCCTCCTCCCATCCTTAGCTTTGGGAATCTACCCAAAAGTGATGACTGCAACAGTGAAACATGAAGAACATATTACAGTTGTGTACAACCACCATAAATGTAGATGTTTGAGTGCCTAGCAATACGCTGGTTTCAGTCCTCCCTAAGTGGCAGACAACAAGCTGTGCTATGGAAGGATAGCCTTTCTTCCCTACTGCCAGTCACCCTTGGAGTTCCTCAAGGGTCTATACTAGGACCTCTCCTATTTTCCATCTTCATTAATGATCTTCATATAGTCATCCCCAAAGTAACCTGCATTCAATATGCAGATGACTCTACCCTAATCTGTTCTGCCACCTCCCCATTAGACCTGCAGACCTTAACCCAAAATACTTTCAGTGTAATAGAAAGCTGGCTCACTGACAGGCATCTTCTATTGAATCCAAATAAAACAAAACTGCTACTCTTCACCCACACCCGGAAAGCTACACTCCCATCATTTACCATAATGTCTAATAATGGCACAATAATTTCCCCAGAAAGTAATACAAAACTATTGGGTGCAATTGTTTTGACAATAACCTTAAGTTTGACGCTCACATAGTCAAAACCATTAAAACAGTCAACAAAAAGCTAGGATCTGTATATAGAATTAAGGCTTTTCTAACCCCAACTGCTAGGACAGTTATTGCCCAAACACATTTACTTTCAACCCTTCTTTATGCCTCCCCAATCTATACAAACCTGAGTAAATCTGACCTCAAACTCAATAGCTGCTACAACATCATAGCCAGATTTGCCACAGGCTCAGCATATAGAACCCACCACTGTATTAACCTACGATCTCTAGGCTGGCTAGAGTTTCCCTCTCAAATCCTGTATAATCAGTTAATAATAGCCCACAAAGACCTCCATCAGCCCGAAAGCACACCCATACTCAAAAATATAGTTACCCCTTATAGTAACCTAAAAATTCTCCGGTGTTCTGACAAAATACTGGCACAAACTGTTAAATCTAAAAATTCAGCAGATGACTCATTGTTTCACAACTCTGTTGGAACAATCTGGAATCGGCTGCCTGCCGAACTTACAGCAAACCAGACTATTAACCAATTTAAACATCTCTCAAAAAATTCCTAAAAAGTCACTGGCTGTGCCCCTGTACCAACCCTGACTAACCAGCTTACCACTCTCTTCACTACCTGGCTATCTGTAAAATAGTCAGTGTTTCAGACTTAGTCTCACTCTCATATGTTTTGTACTACTGAATGACATGCTACCTTTTTCAGCCTTGTACCATTAAAAGTGTATATGTAAATAATATTTTTGAAATCAACTTGATATGAAATTATAGTTAGCTAGGTTCCATGTTTTATATTCATATGTAAACTAAAAGTTTTTACATTATTTATACTCCTAGGGAGTGTATTTCTTTAAACTGCAGTGTATTTTTAAACTAAGGTTTTTAATTGTGTTCAACAATTTGTTTATTAAGCTTAATTGCTATTAAATAATTAAAGTACTTTATGTCATTATATAAGAACATACTGCTTTGTCAGTACATTCATGGTCTGAGGAAGCGTACTGAAAGGTACGCGAAAGCGCTTACCAAAATAAATATTTGAACTTTATTTTTATAGTCGTGTTGAGTCCGAAGTTTGTTTGCTATATACCATTAAAAGTGTCTTAAGTTCGAACAAGAAAACTACTATGTTAAGTTTATGAATGTATGTATTCCAAGAATGCATATAATCCTATAATTCTGTACTGGTATCTATATGTGACTGTATAAAACTGCCACTGTTTAAATCTTATGTAACTATCCACATGTGGAGCTTTTCTCCCCGGGCCTCCACTGAAAATGGACCTGTGTCCAGTCGAACTATCCCAGTTAACAAATGTAAAATAAAATAAAAAATAAATAAATAAATTCACTGTTGCAGTCCTGGTTACCCTACCTCCATCCCCCTTCTTTTTTGGATATACCTCTACTTCCTGTACTATCTTCAAAAGCTTTTTGGTGTATTTGCTTTTTTGTTGGAGGTATAACCTTGTATATTTATAGATTTAATTGCTTCCCATTAAGGGGGCACCTGACATCTGAGGCAAGAAAAACTGATGTAATGGCATCAGCTGCATGTTTTATACCCCTGACGTCATGGAAGAAGGAACAGCAACCAAGGCAGGACCCAAGACTTTGTTAATCAGGCCTACTGAGGGCTACTGCGATAACCCAAAAGTGATGACTGCAACAGTGAATACACTCTAACATCTACATTTATGGTAAGTGTACACAACTGTACTTTCTGCGGACATTTTGGAGGGATGATCCTTTGTTCCAGCCCCGGCCCAAGCCGCATTGACCATGGACGCCTCCAAACTCGAATGGGGGGGCATTGTTCAGGTAGGAGAGTCCAAGGCCTGGGGTCCTCTGTAGAGACCAGCTTGCACATAAATGTCCTAGAGATGAGGGTGGTCCTTGTAGTGTTGCAGGCCCTTCATGCATTTCTCCTTCTGGGAACGATTGCAATTCAGTCAAAAAACATGTCAGTAGTCTGGTATATCAACAAACGGGGAGGGACCAGATCTTACCCCCTTTGTCACGAGGCCATGAGAGTGAGGGAATGGGCGATGTCCACCGGTCGTTTTCTCATCGCAATGCACATTACGGGGCGGTCCAACATCCTAGCAGACAGGCTAAGTCGGACTATTCTGATGCCTTACGAGTGGTGTCTGAATCTTTCAGTAGCAGAACAGATCTTCCGTGAGTGGGGTCAACCTTGCTGCGATCTCTGCGCATCTCCTTCCAATGTGAAGTACAGTGAGTTTTTCGCTCTGAACTCCCTGCCGGCGGAGTCCCCAGAGATGCTGTAGTTCATGCTTGACCTCCCGGTCTTCTGTATGCTTACCCTCCAGTACCTCTTATTCCGAGGTTTCTACAGAAAGCTCGTCGACTGGGGAGCAAAGTGATCCTCATTGCCCTGTTTTGACTTCGCCAGGTATGGTTTTCCTTCCTTTGGTCTCGCCTTCTGGTTCCGCCTTGTATCTTGGATCCCATTCAGGATCTAATTTCACACTGTTTGGGGGTTCCTCATCTGAATGTGGACAGTTTGAAGCTCACAGCTTGGCTGCTCCAGTTCCCGTGATTGCTAGGACTCCTGGATTATCCTCCTCAGTTAGGTTTATTTTGGTGGCTGCTCATAAGTCTTCAACCAGGAAGATTTATCGCAGCAAGTGGAAACGTTTTTCCCCTTGGGCCTCTCAAAGGAGTTTAGACCCCTTCACGGCTCTGATTTCCACCATTCTTGATTTTTCTAGCTGATATTTTTCAACACGGAGCTAGTTCTTCTACTGTCAAGGTTCAGTTGGCTGCCATTTCCCATTTTCACGTAGGTGAGAATTCTGCCTCTAGCCTCCTCTAGACTGTGTAAAGCCTTTATTAAAGGCACCTTTTTGTTAGCTCCCCCCCCCCCCCCCGGTCAAGGATCCTGTTCCCCCATGGGACCTTACTTATGGTTCTTCAAGCTTTGGTTGCTCCGCCTTTCGAACCTGCTGCATCATCAGATCTGAAATATTTATCTTGGAAAAAGACTTTTCTGGTGGCTATTACATCTGCCAAAAGGGTTTCAGAACTGCAGGCCTTGTCCATTAAAGTTCCTTACATGATTTTCACAAAGATATGGATGTTCTTCGTCTCACATTGCTGCAGTCATAACCTGTGGGTAGTCCGCTGTCCTCGGTCGGCCCGAATACCAAAGTGTTAGGCTGGCGTCGGTCATGGTCGCTCAGATCTGACGTCAGTACGCAGTAGTACTTAAGCGCATGACCGACGCCATATCCTCAGTCTTTCTTGCCGCATGGTCCAAAGCAGAAGCAGCGTTTGCAAGTGCCGTTCGGCGTCCTGAAATTTTCATATTTTGAGTTTCAGACCGAAGACCAAGTTGGGCTAAGTACCCCGTTGGGGAATATTTTTGTCTTTTCTTGCCTCAGTTAATCCGGATGTCAGAAAAAGTTAATAATTGTATTTCTTGTGGGAAACAGATACCTCATAGGGACTACCACTCTCTCTGTATTCCTTGCTTGGGGCCTGAGCACGACGTAGTCGGGTGTCGCTTTTGCGCTAGATTTAATAAGCGCACCATTAAACGCAGATTGGATTGTGCTAGGCTTGTTTTCAGTAAGCGGTGTAACTACAACATGCCGTCGGATCCTCCGACGCCCGCTACCGCAAAGAAGCGAAAAGATAAATCGTTAAAGTCTAAGCAGGATGAGTCGTCCGTTGCGGATGCCGGTTCTATGGAAACTACGGTTGAATCTGTGGATCCAGCCGAGGTTTCAGCTGAATCACAGGGGGACCCTTTAATTTTACAGGAAGTGGCCTCTCAGGAGTTAGGTCAGGCCGAGGGGGCTTCTCAAGTTTCTGTAGTTCCATCATTACAAAAGGTTATTAGGCCTTCTACTTCTGTCACTAAAGGCCCTACTAAAGCTAGGCCTGGTCTTTCTGGCACAGGCATCAGCCCTAGTTCTTCGGGCTCTGTTCCTACAAAACATATGCTGAAAATGGCAGAAGATTTGATTACTTTAATCAGGGGTTCTGTGCCCCCTCCAGACAAGAGGCCTAGGGTGGAGACAGATGTGGAGGGGTTGGAGCATTCCTCAGATTACTCTGAGTCTTCAGCTGAGGACATTCAGGATTTTCCTCCCTATTCTGATTCGGATGCAGAGGATTCCTGTCCTTCTGCTTCTCCTCCAGAGGATTTTTCCTTTTCTGAAACCCTGCACTCCATGAGGGAGCATTTTAAGTGGGAAGGTCAGGATTTTTCAGATTCTCGTAAGAGGCTTAGGGAATTTTTGTTTTTGCCACAACATAGACCTTTGGCTATTCCCCCTGTTTTAGATGTTGTTCAGGATGTTTTTTCTGAAGCTTCCCTTAATCCTGATTCTTTACCCCCTGCCCCTGTCAAGCCAGACAGGTATTACAGAGTTCCAGAGGCTCATAAATATTTATATAAGAGTCCTAGAGCTGACCCGGAAACTATTAGTCAAGGACCTAAGGATGTCAGGGCTTTGGTAGTTAAGAATCCAGTACCTCTGGATAAAGATTCTAGGGCTTTGGATAGGTGGGGTAAAAAAGTGTATACCTCCTCCACGCTAGCTATGAGGGCTTTAAATTGCCAGTTTCATATGCTGAAGTATCAGAACTTTCTGTTAAGTCAGTTGAAATCTAAGGTAGATGCTTTAGCTGAGGGTATAGAGTGTAAGGAATTGCAGGACTTAGTTCATGCCTCTGATCAGGTTGGTAAGCATTCCTTGCAGTGTGGCTTTGATGCTCTTCAGGCTTCTTCCAGGGTGGCTGCCACTGGTTCAGTTATTCGTAGGCATGCCTGGCTTAAGGATCAAAATTTGTCAGAGCATGTTAAAGCTCGAATTTTGGATGCTCCTCTTCAATCTGAAGTTCTTTTTGGTTCTCCTGTGGAGTCAGTTTTGAAAAAAATGGAGGACAAAACTAAGTCCATGCAGACGGTTAAGGAATTTTTACAAGTGCAGCCCCCTAAGTTTAGCAGAAATTGGCCTGCAAAAGGGTGGTCTTACCCTTCTTCCGATTTTCAGTCTAAGGGCAGGTCTAGACGTGGTAGGGGCAGAGCTCATGCTCAGGGTTCTTTCAGACCTAGGACTTGGAGTTCTCCTGCACAATCTTCTGGTGAGGGCAGGGGTCAGCCTTTTTGTAAACAGACCCAATGACCTGTATCTCCAGCTGCCAGATTCTTCCTGTCTGGCAGCTCCTCTAGGAGGAAAGTTGGCACCTTTCAAACAAAATTGGCTTTTGGTCACCCAGGACAAATGGGTGTTGGACATTATAAATCAAGGCTACAAGTTTTATTTTCACACCTTGCCTCCTTTCAAAGGCATGCCAGATGTACCTCCTCAGCAAAGGCTGGAGGCTCACAAACAGATTTCTTTACTTTTACAAATGGGGGGCTATCCAGGTGGTACCTCCGTCAGAAGTAGGCCTAGGATTGTATTCTCGCCTATTCCTTGTGCCAAAGAAAGGAAACACTTGGAGGCCAATTCTGGATTTGTCCATTCTCAATACATACCTAGACATTCCAAAGTTCAAGATGTTAACTTTACAGCAACTTCTGCCTCTGCTAGGCAAAGATCACTGGATGGTAACTCTGGATCTCAAAGAGGCTTATCTTCACATTCCTATCAGGCCCAGCTGCAGGAGATTCCTGCATTTTCGGGCTGGTACTTTTCATTATCAGTTCTCTGCATTGCCCTTTGGCTTATCTACTGCGCCCAGGGTGTTCACAAAGGTCCTGGCTCCTGTGATAGCCTTTTTAAGACTGAGAGGAATACAAATTTATCCTTATCTGGACGATTGCCTGATTCTTGCTCAAGACAAAGTCAAGTTACTTCAACATCTACAATATGTAATGGCAGTTTTAAGGTGCCTAGGGTATTCTGTGAACGAAACAAAGTCCAGTCTAGTACCCTCTCAGGACATGTGCTTTCTGGGTGTGAGACTGAATACAGCCTCTCAGATGGCCTTTTTGACCCCGGACAAACAAAGAAATCTTCACCTATACTTCCAGCAATTATCACTAATGTCCAGGCTGACTGCAAGGACAGTCCTTCAAGCCTTGGGGTTCATGGCATCTTGCATTCTGGTACTTCCCAATGCCAAACTGCATATGAGGAAGCTACAGTGGTATCTCAAGAGTGTATGGACTCAACACTGCCACGATTTGGACACTGTCATTCAGATAATACCTTGCATCCAGAAGGAATTCTTGTGGTGGGCTCAGGAATGTCACCTAAACAAGGGACTCTGTGTGACCCGACCAGAGGCGAGTCAGATCTTAACGACGGATGCCTCAGACCTGGCTTGGGGAGCACACTTCAATGGAAAATGGATTCAAGACACGTGGCCTCCCAGACTACAGCATTTGCATATCAACATGAAGGAGATGTTAGCAGTCCAATTTGCCCTGATGGCCTTCAAGGATCTACTCCAACCAGGACAGGTGTTGATTCAAACAGACAACACAACTGTCATGTGGTACATCAACAAGCAGGGGGGAACCCATTCTTACCCTCTTTGCAGACAAGCTATGATTTTGTGGGAGACTGCTCTGAGTTTGCACGTCAATCTTCAAGCAAGGTTTCTGCCAGGAGCACAGAACTCATTAGCAGATGTTTTGAGCAGACAAATTATGGATCCCCACGAGTGGAAATTGGATCCTCATGTATTCCAACAGTTGACAGTGGCTTGGGGAACTCCAGACATAGATCTGTTCGCTTCTCCACTAAATTTCCAACTGCCAAAGTTTTGCACAAAGATGTTTCACCCAAAAGCTTGGAAAGTGGATGCTCTATCTTTCAGTTGGAACAACCTTCACGTCTATGCTTTCCCTCCTCTGCCTCTCCTTCCCAAGGTACTCTTGAAAGTCAGACAGGACAAGCCTTGCATGATTCTAATAGCACCAGATTGGCCACGTCAGCACTGGTATCCTCTGCTGAGGAGTTTAGTACAGGAGCCTCCTTGGCCTTTGCCACCAATTCCACACCTGTTGTCCCAGGCAAGCAATCATTTTCTCAATGTCAGGGTACAGTCCCTGCATCTGACAGCCTGGCGTATTCTGTTTTAGATCCTGGGGGGTCTCAACTTCCTCAACAAGTTTTGAATGTCATTTTGGAAGCCAGACGGCCTAGTACTAGAAAAGTTTATGCTGATAAATGGAGGAGATTTTTTCTTTGGAGCACAACAAAGAGCGTTGATGTTTCAGTGCCTAATTTGAGATCTGAAGTAGGATATTCATTTGTCTGCAACCTGTGGGTTATGGATCCGATATCGGATCCGAACCGGCATGGTTTTCCAGCTATGGATCCAAGCTCTCAGCTCCTCCCCTCACCCATAATGCCCTGCTCTACCCTCATGACCTCAGATCTCGTTTGCCGCGCATGGTGACTGGATTGGTTTCTAAAGCTCTCAAGCTAAGTGCTAGTTTTCTACTGTTAATATTAGAATTTTGAAGTTTTTTATTGATTTTTTGTGTGAAAGTGTAGGTTTACCCTTTTATATTTTTACTTTTAGAGTTAATCTAAAATTATTTCCCTCCCCTCGCTGTTGGCGAGTGTGTGTGTGTTGGGCCTGTGTGTGTATATTGTTTAGTTACTTTAGTTTAGTAACTTCTTTATAGATTGGGATGGCTGAACAGCCCAAATCTATATTTTCTAAATGCTCCGAGTGTGGCCATAAGCTTTCCCCAGCTGATGGCCACACTCAATGTGTTAGATGCCTGGGGGTTGAACACCTCACATCTGGATGCTCCATTTGTGCAGGGTTCAACCCCAGGGCACTGAAGGAGCGGAGGTCCAAGCTTGTTTTGGCGGGCCTCTTACCGCCGGACTCTGCTCCGACCTCCGCTCCTTCGGGAGTAACCGGGCCTTCGGTTCTTCCCTCCGTGGCACCCCTCCTCCTCCTGGGACTCAACCTCCCGCTTCTGGTTGGAGGAGAGGGATGCTAGGAAAAGGACCGGAGGGAGAAGCACCAGCGGCGGGCCGAGACCTCTGTTTCGCCCCGCCAGCCAAGCGGGCTTCTCCCGGCTCCGTTGTGGCTCGGTCTCCTCCTTCTCGGCTCCGGTCTCCAGTGTGCTTTTCACCGGGACCTGAGGAGGAGGAGGAGACCCGATCTCCGTCGAGGCTATCGAGGAGGCACTCCAGGCCTACCTCGGTAGCCTCGTTGAGATCTACGTATAGCCTTTCGATGCTGATCTGGACGGATGATGAGAAGGTTCATCCAGGCCCAGATGCAGATGGGAGTGTTCTTGCCTCCCTCTGGGGAGCTCAACACCCTTTTTCAAACCTATTGCTCGTTCTCCGACCCGCTATCCGGGTTCGGAGCAGCTGGAGCCGAGCAGCGGAGCGGGGTGGGTCGGCGCCGATAGTACTTGGTACTTCGGATCCGACCCTGCCCTCGAGTGCATCGGATCCGAGCCTCGGATCCGGGGGGATCAGTGCTCCTTCGGCGCCGTCTGTGTCGGAGCGCACTGTCCTTCGGATCCGAGCGCCGGCGCCGCTCGATCCACTCTTCGGATCCGAGGGGAGCCGATTGTCGGATCCTTTGGTCGAGGTCGGCCCTTCGGCGTTTGATGTAGTGGAGAGGGCCCTGTTGAGGGTCTCCAGACCCCGGCACTTGTTCGGCTCCGCCCCGCTCCCTCTACACTGGGCCAGGCTTCCACCATCCGGCCCTTTGGACAGCCCGCTTCTGTGCCCCACGTTGCTCCAATGGAACTAGTTGCTGCTTGCGAGGAGTCCTCTGACAGCCCCCCAGAGGATGTCCCTCGCAAGCATACGCAAAGGAGGCACATTGACTCCCGAGTCTCTCACGGAAGACACGGACTTGGAGGAAGGGAAGGCTCCCACGGTCACCCCGAGGATGTCTCATTTGGAGACATCATGGAAATGCTCGTATAAGGGGGTCTGCCCCAAGTCTTCCTCGACGAGTCCGTGTTCTTGGAGGCATTTGAAGCGGGCCCGTCTACCTCTTGGGTGTCCCCTGCCGACCCCTGGTGGACCTCATTACCACCAGGGCGTGGAAGGAACCGGACACCGTGGAGCCAATTCCTAAGAGGCCCGATAGGATCCTTAGCCCACCGTCCGACCGTGCCCATTGGAGTAAGGGGCCTCCGGTAGATGCCATGTTGACGGCGGCCACCAAGAGGAACTTGCTCAGGAGAGTCCCTCAGTCCATCCCCCGAGCAAGGAGTCTCGGATGATGGACCGCTTCGGGAAGCGGATGTTTAGTTCAGCGACCTTCGGTAAGGGCGCTGAACTACTTGGCACATGTCATTAGGATGCAGCGAGATCTCATTAAAGAATATGCTGCATCTCCCCAGAGTCCATGTCGGAGGAGGACAGGGTTCTGCACTCCACCCGTATGGCCACTCTTAGGTCAGTTACTAATACCTCTATGCGGCTACTCTCCCGCCACGGAAGGCGCGCTAGAGCTGCGGGGCAGGCCTAGTCACTAGACGCCAGGCCTGGCTCCGTCCTGCGATTTTCTGAGCCCTTCAAAGCGCCATTTGCAACGCCCCTATGATGGTTCTGCTCTTTGGCAAAACCGTTCGAAACGCTGACCCAGAGCGAGAAGGACGGAAGACGCTGTCTGCCGTCGGAATCCGCTTCTCTGCACCCCAGAGGCCCTACTCTAGGAACCAAAAGGGTCAGAAGAAGATGTGGTTCCGAAGTCGCAGCAGTCCCAGCCTGCTCGGACAACCAGTCCTTCCGTGGCAGAGGAGGACAGGGAGGACGCCCCTAGAGGCAGAGGGGCTCCCAGAAACTTCGGGTCCAGGGAACCCTTCTCTGAACGGCCCGCAGCAACCCTGAGGGGTTGCCCGACTGCTCCACTCTGGAGGCAGTCGGGGACGTTCGGGGCACCTAGCGGCATGGGAGTCCATAACATCAGACCGCTGGGTTCTCCAAATCATATCCAGAGGATATCACATCCCTTTCCTTCACCTTCCAAAGTTGAAGTCCCTCCCAGACGCCCCACCCGGTCAACGGAGGCCGCTTTGGCAGAAATTGGCCATCTGCTAAAGAAAAGAGCCATCCAGCCCGTCCCCCAGACCAGATCGGATCAGGGTTCTACTCCAGGTTCTTTTAGTGCCAAAGAAGACGGGGAACTAAGACCAATCCTAGACCTCTCTCTTGAATCTGGCAGTCCCCAAAGAAAAATTCAATGGTCACTCTGCAATCTATTCTCCCCTTCTGGGAGAAAATCACTGGATGTGCTCGATAGACCTCAAGGACGCTACTACCACATCCTGATGGACAGGCGCTCCAGGAGGTTCCTCCGCTTCGGCTGGGAGCCAGTCACTACCAGTTCGGGTCCTTCCCTTTGGTCTCACCACAGCCCCAGGGTGTTCACCAAAGTATTAGCAGTGGTAGCGGCCCACCTGAGGCTTCAGGGGGTGCAGGTCTTTCCCTACCTGGACGACTGGCTTCTTACCGCCCCAACAAGGCATCTACTTTCATTGGCGCGACTCCTTTCTCCATCTTGCTCCTTTTCTGGGCATTACAATAAATACAAAGAAATCCAACCTGGCCCACACAGCTCTTAGATTTTATAGGGGCCAGGCTAGACACAAGGAGTTTACGAGCCTTCCTCACTGCGGACAGAGTTCAAAATCTGCAGCTCCAGGTGCGGGCCATTCTCCACTCAAGTTCTGTTCCGGCGGAGTTGGTCCTGAGGGCTCTAGGGTCCATGGCATCTGCTATAGCACTTCTTCCTCTTGCCAGGCTCAATATGCATTCTACAGTGGACTCTCTTAGTACAGTGGCCATACCTTGCTCTCCCATGCATCATCCCATTGCGATCAGCAAGGCTTGCAAGCGGTCCCTCTTGTGGTGGCTTCACTCCCGGATCTCCACAGGCCGCCCATTTTGTGCTTCTCCCTCGCCACGGTGACCACGGACGCCCCGCCTGGTGGGGGCACTTTATGGGCGGACCGTCCAAGGCACGTGGAACGATTCAGAGACCTTACTGCATATCAACGTTCTAGAGATGAGAGCAGTGCTCTTAGCGTTGCTAGCACTTCAGGACTTTCTTCCCTTGGGAACAATTGCGATTCAATCGGACAACATGTCTGTGGTCTGGTACATCAACAAGCAAGGGGGAACAAGGTCTTACCCTCTTTGTCGAGAAGCCATGAGAGTTTGGGAATGGGCAATCTCCACCAACCGCTTTCTAATAGCAACGCATTCCGGTCGGTCCAACATCCTAGCGGACAAGCTCAGTCGCACCATTCTGACCCCTTACGAGTGGTCTCTCAATTGTCAAGTAGCGAACGCATATTCGCACGGTGGGGAACTCCTTCATGCGATCTTTTTGCCTCTCCCTCAAACACCAAGTGCGACAGTTTTTTCGCTCTGATACCTCCTCCCGGAGGTTCCCCAAGAGACGCTCTGGTGCATGCCCACCCGTCTTCTGTATGCTTATCCACCCTTGCCTCTGATGCTCCAAGTTCTTCAGAAAGCCTCTCGGTGGGTTGCAGAATGATTCTCATTGTCTGCTTTTGGCCTCGACAGATCTGGTTCCCCTTCCTAAGGTCTCACTCGGTGAATCCTCCTTGGATTCTAGATCCCATTCCGGATCTGATATCCCATCCATCCTGCATACCTCCTCCGAATCTGTACAACCTGAAGCTGACCGCTTGGCTGCTCCAGTTCCACTCTTGATCAGGACTCCCGGTATTTCGTCACCTGTTAAGGCAATTCTGGTGGCAGCTCATAAACCGTCCACTAGGAAGGTCTACCGCAGCAAGTGGAAACGGTTTTCTTTGTGGGCGGAGCGGCAAGGCCTGAATCCCTTCACGGATCCTCTCCCATTAGTGCTTGACTTTCTAACCACTCTTTTTAACGATGGTGCCAGCAGTTCCACAGTCAAAGTACAACTGGCGGCAATTTCTCATTATCACATTGGCCATGACTCTAATCCTCTTATGTCAGCCAAATTGTGTAAAATTTTTCTTAAAGGTACTTTTCTTCTCAGGGCCCTGTAAAACAAGCGGTTCCTCCTTGGGACCTCTCTTTGGTTCTACAGGCCTTGACCGCCTTTCGAGCCAGCGGCTACGGTGGATCTCAAATTCTTGTCTTACAAGACAGCCTTTTGGTAGCCATTACATCGCCAAGAGAGTTTCTGAGCTTCAAGCATTATCAGCTAAACCTCCTTACTTGGTATTTCATCCGGACCGTGTCTACCTCAGGACCAACCCGTCCTTTCTTCCTAAAGTCGCTTCTGAAGCAAACATCAATCAATCCATTAACCTCCCTGTTTTCTTCCTAAATATGAAAACAAAGGTGAATATAAGCTTCACTCATTAGATGTTCACAGGCAACTTAGATTTTATCTAAACAGGACGGCTGGTCATAGGCAATCCGACCAGTTGTTTATTTCCTTTGCAAAATTTAATTTGGGCAAGCCAATTTCTAAAGTTTCTCTGTCCCGCTGGATTTCACAGTGCATCTTATTGGCTTATCAAGCTTCAGGAAGGCCCACGGAGGTTGTTCATGCCCATTCAACCCGGTCAGTATCTACCTCGGCAGCCTTCAAGGCTAGGATTCCTCTAGATGATATTTGTGCAGCAGCCACGTGGGCTTCATCTCATACTTTTATTTCCCACTATAAGTTGGATCTTGCATCTAGGGTAGAGCATCCTTTGGCTCCGGTGCTCCGGAATATCCTTCCATGATGGCCGCCAAGATTCAGGTAGCTGGGGACTCTGTCCACAGGTTGCAGACAAATGAATATCCTACTTCAGATTTAGAAGTTATGTACTCACCATAACGCTCCATCTGAGTAGGTGTATTCATTTGTCTGCAACCATCCCGCCCTCCTATCCCCCTGGCCTTTCAGTTTCCTGCATATTCTATGTTACCCTTTTCAGGGTGTTGTTGCTGTTGGCAAACTCGATCTGAGGTCATGAGGGTAGAGCAGGGCATTATGGGTGAGGGGAGGAGCTGAGAGCTTGGATCCATAGCTGGAAAACCATGCCGGTTCGGATCCGATATCGGATCCATAACCCACAGGTTGCAGACAAATGAATACACCTACTCAGATGGAACGTTATGGTGAGTACATAACTTCTAATTTTACACTACAGTACCTTACTGAATTATTAGACAAGGGTTTGTCTTTCTCCTCCGTGAAAGTTCATGCTGCAGCCATTTCTGCTCACTATGATTGTGACCCTCCATTATTTTCTCACCCTTTGTTTAAACAATTTCTTAGAGGGGCAAAGAACATAAGACCCCCACGTAGAGCTCCTACTCCTTCCTGGGATCTCAATTTTGTGTTGGAAAAGCTTACTTTACCTCCTTTTGAACCTGCAGCTACATCTGAGTTGAAGTTTTTGTCTTGGAAAACTGCTTTTTTGTTGGCCATTACATCTGCTAGGAGGGTATCTGAATTACAGGCTCTCATGGCAGTTGAACCCTTCCTGATATTCCATAAGGATAGGGTGTCCTGCACTAACCCTACTTTTATGCCTAAAGTTATTTCTAATGTGGCCTTAAACCAGTCTATTCATTTGCCTACTTTTTATGCTGATCCCCAAAATAAAGGGGAAAAAGTCTTGCATTCTTTGGATATTCACAGGCAGTTACGCTATTATTTGAGCAGAACTAAAGAGTTTAGGCAGACTCAACAGTTGTTTATTTCTTTTGCTTTGGGTTCACAAGGGAAAGCTGTTTCAAAGCAAACTATTTCTAAGTGGATTGGCCATTGTATTGCTTTTTGTTATTCTCATCATGGAAAGGATGTTCCGGCTGGGATCAGACCTCATTCCACTAGGGCTACTGCCACATCTACTGCCTTTTTAAGGGGGGTAGCTACTAAGGATATTTTGGAGGCAGCTACTTGGAGTTCAGTGCACTAAACATTACCATCTCCCTCTTTATTCCAAGTCTAGGGCTGGGTTTGCCACTGCAGTTTTACAGGGCATGTTAGCAGCTCCTAATGCTTTTTAGTTTTGCCAGCCTCCCTTTACCTTTGCTTTGGGATTCTACCCACAGGTTATGACTGCAGCAATGTGAGACGAAGAACATAGTACAGTTTTGTACCTACCATAAATGTAGATGTTCGAGGATCCACATTGCTGCAGTCCAATTTTCCCTCCCTCCTTCCCCTCTATAGTTTGGGGTTGCTGTGTTTCTTTTGGGATTATTATTGTTTTCTCTATATTGGTTGTTGGGTATTTTCTATTTTTGGCTAGGCCTTCTGACATCTGGGGCAAGAAAGACTGAGGATATGGCGTCGGTCATGCGCTTAAGTACTACTGCGTACTGACGTCAGATCTGAGCGACCATGACCGACGCCAGCCTAACACTTTGGTATTCGGGCCGACCGAGGACAGCGGACTACCCACAGGTTATGACTGCAGCAATGTGGATCCTCGAACATCTACATTTATGGTAGGTACAAAACTGTACTTTTCCCTTCGGACCAATCCATCCTTTCTTCCTAAGGTGGTCTCACCAGTCAATATCAATCAGACCATCAATTTGCCTGTGTTTTTTTCCCTAATTTTACTAACAAGATGGAATACAAACTCTACCTGCTGGGTGTTCATAGACAGTTACGATTCTGTTTACACAGGACAAAAAAATTTTATAAATCTGATCAATTGTTTGTATCCTTCTATAAACATTTTTTTGGGGAAACCTATCTCCAAGGTCACTATTGCTGGATGGATTTCTTCATGCATCCTTCAGGTCTATGAGGACAGAGGCATGTATCCTCCAGGTCAGGTGACAGCTCATTCCACTAGATGAATGGCTACATCTGTGGCCTTTTGGTCTAGAGTGTCTTTGGATGATATTTGTTCTGCAGCTACTTGGTCCTCATCTCATACATTTATTTCTCATTACAAATTGGATTTGACTTCCAGAAGGAGAGCATCCTTTGGTTCCGCCATGCTCCGGAATATCCTTCCATGAAGGCCTCAGGGAGTTTAGTAGCTATCCCATAGGTTGAAGACCAAATAAAGTACACTACTTCAGATAAAGAAGTTAATTACTCACCATAACGTTCCATCTGAGTAGTTCTACTTAATTTGTCTTCAACCGTCCCTCCCTCCTTTCCCCGGACCTTGGCATATGAACAGCCTTCGGGCTGCAGTTATAGGTCACAAGTATTTTTTCAGGTCGGGTTATCAGTATAAGGTTCAGCAAATTCGATCTGGGGGTTGGAAGGTAGTGGAGGTGTATTATGGGTAAGGGGAAGAGCTTGGAGCTCGGACCAGATGCTAGTAAAGTTGCTGGGTCAGATCCGATATGGATCCAGTATCCCACAAGTTGAAGACAAATGAAGTAGAACTACTCGGATGGAAAGTTATGGTGAGTACATAACTTCTTTTTTCAGAACATTAAAAACGCAGCCTGGAATGCCATCTGGTCCCATGAAGGCTGTGTTCTTAGCCTTGGAGAGAGGATTGATGACTTGCTCTTTGGAGATGCAGGGTGGAGGAGGTGATGAAGACAGGGTTTGTGGTATGCTTGGGGTGATAGGGAGATGAAATATTCGCTGAACCTGTCTGCTAGCAGATTTGCAATTTCCACAGGGTCAGTGTGTGTGTGATGCCATCCATAATTATTTCGGCACACATAGGAGGTCCTACCTTTTAGATTACAGAGGTACTTGCAGAAAGCCTTATGGTTATCTTTGGCTATGGTTGCAAAATTTTTCTCATAGTTGCTTTTTGAAGATTGTACAAGTTGTCTTATTTGCTTGTTTAGGCTGAGGAGGGTGCTTCTCCAGTTCTTGGATCTTACTTTTGTATTTTTAGGCAGCAGCCTCTTTCGTTTATTATTATAGCTTATTAATGCTAGATATCCACCAGAATGGTTTGTTTTTTCTTGAGGATCTTGCTTTAATCCTGTCCAGCACAGCTGTGTCTATACAGTTATGTAGATGTTTATACAGGGCATCAGTGTATAGCAGTCAATGCCATCTGTGGAAACTGGAGCTTGGAAGTCAGTTATACCTTCCCTTAGGAGGGTATAGTTAGCTTTGGTGAAGTTTTATTTAGCCCAACTTCTCCTTTGGGGAGTTCTGGTGCTATTGCTACTTCAAAAACGACTGATTTATGGTCCGGTTTAACAGTGCATGCCCTACACTTAAGGTGTTGCATCAGTCACTCATATTGGTGAGGACCAGGTCTAGAATATTGGAGTCCCTTGTGTTGTGGTGCACTATTTATTCCAGGGCATTTGAGTTAACAAAAAGTCCAGGAACTTTTGTGCGAGTGAGTTTGGGTTTTGTATAAGTTTCCCAATTAATGGAAGGATAGTTGAAGTCAACCATGACTAGAGTGTTAGGTTGTACCTTAATTGTCACAAGTAGGGTTGTAGTCTTTTTTGAAATGTAATAATGAAAAATTTAATGTAATTGGACT